>NC_046169.1:28233120-28363120 GCF_011064425.1 Rattus rattus
ACAGACAGACAGCCTGGCCTAATCCTAATTGATTAGTTCTAGGACAGTAAGTAACAAGGCCAGCTCCCCTGTCCCCAAAAAAGATTGGTGGCTCCTGAGAAATGGAATTCAAAGTTCTCCTCTGTTCTCCAAATATATGCATATACTGGTGCATGCATGCCTACATATACATGAATATCACTGTACACATGCACACACACACATTTCCCCTTGACTCAAACTTCTTCAATATGTTCATAGATTACTATAGTACCCACATTCCCACAGCAAAGTTGTTCCCATGTGGATACTGTTGATAGCACCTGACTTGTATGTATTGGGAGGGGTGGGGATAAAACTAGAGTGATTGACAGGTTGTCCAGCTATTGTGGGGAAAGGCAGGCTTGTGGATACAATGACAAAAATCTAAACCATCTTGAATGGCCATCTATGTCACTCAGACATCTTAAGCTAGATACCACCAAAATATATCATGTCACGAGCCTGGACAACCAAGTAAACTGAGGCAATATACCAGTGTTTTTGGTATCAAGGCACTCCCACAGGCAATTGAGAAGGGAGCCTCTCACATGGCAATGTGGACTGACAACACGGCCAGTATTAGGGCATAAAAAACTTCACCAAGAAAAATTAATGAGAGGAAGTCATTGCATCAGACATGAAGAAATGCTATTGTAATCTCAGCACTCTGGAAGCTGAGACAGGAGGATCACAAGCTGGAGGCTATCCTAGGCTTCATGAGAACTCAGAAAGGGGAACAGAGAGACAGAAAGAGGAGAAGGGGTTGATTTTGAAAGGGGTCATGACTAAGAGGTTTACCAGATGTCCCTCCACAGACTACATTAGTTGAAAACTCTAACAAGGTTTACAAGTATGGAAGATAAGCTAGACGTCACTGCAGAGGGGTCTAGGAGCCAGAGCCTGTCCATCAGGTAGGTAGTCTGGGTCACAGGGCCACAGAGTGGTAAAAAGCCAGACCAGTCTTCTGGCAAGCATCTCTTACTGTTTGACCCTGTTCGAGTCAGCCAGGACATCGCCACTGAGCAATTCAAGGCTGTTGGACGACATCTTTAGGTTTGGGTGAAAGGTGCTGAAATGAATTGTCCTTCAGATAAGGGTTTTAGTAGGGAAGTGATGGCACCATGCCATAGGCAATGGAACAGAGTCCTGACTAGGAAAAGAGCTTTAATCCAATGGAATCAGGGCAAATGCTCCTATAGTTTCTGTGCCTTGTGATCTAGCCTATGCACTAGGAGTCAGGAGAATGATAGATAGGAATGAAGGGTCTGGAAGGAACTAGATAGGACAAATAAAGGCTGCAGCATCTAGCCTATTAAAGGGGCAGCATCCTATAGCAGCAGGTCTGTGATCTTACAATGTGTGGATATCAGGTAGACAATGCAAGGTTGGATGTCATCATTAGAAGGGTCTGAACTGTCGCTGCTGAGGGCATTAATTGCTTAGTGACCGATGTCTTCTCTGAATTGATGTCATCAATTAGAACAATATCAATATGCAATCCAGAATAACTGGACTTTTTTCCCATCACACCTCACTAAAAATATTAAGTGAACGGTGACTCTTTTTTAAAAAGGTAATTTTGTTTTGAATTGTATGCATGTGGATGGGGTATGTGCAAGTGGGTGCAGGTGCCTGAAAGGGTGAAACTTCCCGTCCTCTGCAGCTGGAGTTACAGATTGGTTGTGAGCCACCTGACGTGGGTGCTGGGAACCAGACGCAAGTCCTCCTTTCTTTTCTACAGGCAGTTTACCTGTGCAGTGGGAGCAGGCAACAGAAGGGACAAGACAGGCACTGGGGGGGACCTCAAGGTTGCCCTCCACAGAGTACCCAGCAAAGAGAACTAGGGTAAGACGTAACCCAGCATAAGGCATTCCCAGCAAAAGCCATACCTCTGTGTGGATGCAAGACCCATGGACAAGGAACAAGAAGCCTGAACTGATACGGGTTACCCTGGAAGAGCTTCAGGACACAGTCTGAAAGGCCAGGTGCAGATGCCTCTGGGTTTTAAGGCTGGACGATGACACATTAAGAGGCCAGTAGGGGCCAGCAAGATACCTCAGCAGGCAAAAGCTGCTCACTATGCTTCTAAGCCAGACAACTGAAGTCTCATCCCCAGGACCTACATGGCAGAAGGTGAGAATCCATTCCTAAAGGTTGTCCTCTGACCTCCTTATGCTGTGGCACATGCATACACATCCTAGTGCACAACATATACAAAATAAAAATTACAGTGGAGAGAGAGGGAAGAGAATGAATGGAAAAGAGAGGGGAGAAATGGTAGGGAGGGAGAGGATAAAGAAGAGACCCCTTACCTGCTCAGCAGAGCTCCCAGAGACTTAGTAGTCTAAGAAAGTCATAGGCCCACTCTTGTAGAAAGGCTGGACCAACTTCCAACCATCTTGAGGCCCAGTGGCCTAGGGTAGCCTCCCTGATGGGCTGCCCTTCCCTCTGCCTGCAGAGCTCTCCTCTAGACTTTGCAGATCAGCTCCTTGTCTTCATTCAGGTTCTCCTCAGTGTCTCGTCCCTGAGTCTACCTCCCTCATGGGCTTGATTACAGTGCTGTGAGGGTAGGGTAGGATAGGGCAGGGGCAGTTCACATGGCACAGTGTACATGTGGAAGTCGGAGGACAGATTCTGGAAGCCGGTTCTCTCATTCCACTTTGACCTTGAGGCAGAGTCTCTCTCATTTCCACCATGCTGTCCATTCCAGCCTAGCAGACTCGTGAGCTTTTGGGCAATCCCATCTGCTGGGATCACAGTTGCTTGCCATCAGACTCGGCTTGTTTATATGGGTCCCGGGGATTGAACTCGGGTCTTCGGGCTTCTATAGCAAGCGGTTTTATCCGCTGAGGATATCACAGACCCATCGTCTGTCTATTCTACCAAAATACAAACACCTAAGCTAGGCATGGTTGCACATGCTTTTAACCCCAGCATTTGGGAAGCCGAGGCAGGAGGATCTCTGTGAGTTCCAGGCCAGCCATGGCTACACTGTGAAGCCCCATCTCAAAAATAAAATAAATAAAAATTGCAAAGTCCTGGCCATCAAGAGCCCTATCTAAACCCACTGTTCTATTCCTAGGACCAAAAAAAGAATCGACATTTGAATAAGAAAGTGAACATGGTAGTGTTACAAGAAAAACTGAGACCCAGAATTATTTAACAACATATCGAAGGGTCCCCAGGTCTCTGGTAGCAGAGCTAGGAGTGGGCCTCAGACTGTGGATGGCTTCAGCCTGTGTGAGACAGTGGTAGGAGTTGTGGAAGATGCTGGAAGTTAGTAGAACACAACTGATTTAAGACAGAAGACAGTAAAGGTCAGTGGGCTGGAGAGGTGGCTTAGTGGTTAAGAGCACTAGCTGTCCTTTCAGAGGACCCAGGTTCAATTCCCAGCACACACACACACACACACACACACACACACACACACACACACACACACACACCTGTCTGTAACTCCAGTTCCAGAGTTCCAGAGGATCCAACACCCTCACACAGACATGCATGCAGCTAAAACACCAATGCACGTGAAATAAAAATGAATAAATCGTTTTTTAAAAGACAGTAAAGATTTTTCCCGTGGCTGGGTTGTAAAGTCCAGGAAGAGCTGGCCATCCCAAAGCTCTTTCCAATCATGATGACTGCACGTCCAAGAGACAGTCTGGGAACTCATTTCAAGCCAAAGGGCACCGCCGAGCGTAGCCAATAAAGGCAATAAAAGCAAGCGGGACTTCATTAATGAGACAGCCGTGGAAAAGGTGCCCTCCTTCTCCAGCACAAAAACCGCTGTGACTGAACTGAGGGCGTCTGCGTGGCTCAGCAGAACCACTGTCTGTTGCCAGGTGGAATGTGGGCTCACCCTCTAACAGGCTGGCGCTGGAGTCCACTCCAGAACTCATGTTGATGTCACGATGATATAGAGTCAATAATGACTGCTGGGCAATTTGACCCAGCTTTCCCTCTGGAGGGAGGTTGGGACTTTAGCAGTGGCCACCTGCTGCTCAGTATCAGAGGCTGTGGAAGTCATTACAGACACAAGGGCAACACGGGCTCTGACCCGAGACGCTTACAAAGCCATGTAAAGACTTTTGCCAAGAGGCCCAGAGTCAGCCAAGCGCGGCAGCAGTGTCGCCATCTACATCGTTGGAGGGGTTGAAGAGATCAAGTGTTTATAACCGTGCGAGCCCATGGAGAAGCAGCCATGGCTCCTTCCTGCGCATCCTCCAATCCAAACGCTAAAGAGAGGGGCCTTATGTGTCAGGCACCTGACCTTGCTCCAGGCGGACTCAGTCCCGCGCACCTCAATGCTGAAGGTCAGCTGACTCCGGTTATCAATCAAGCTTTGGGATTGGCTGGGCGTGAGAGAGAAGCTTCCTGAGTCCAGCAAGAATGGGATGCATTGCTCTGCACTGTGTCTCTCTCACACTGATCCTCTCGGCAGCGGAGACAGATCCATGACCCCACAGCTTCCTGCTAAGCCAAGAAGCAGGCTCCGAAGCTGCTACCGAGGGACCTGCTTTTTCGCACGATTTTCCCTGCGAATGCATGACCATGATTTTGCAAAGACACCCAGCCCAGGACACCGCAACCCTAAACAGAGAAAAATGCAACGGGAATTTTAACGGATTTTATCAATCGAAACTTTGAGAAGCTCCCAGCACAAAGAGGGGGAAAGCTCTATAAATGAACGGAAGGATGGTATTTGAACCCCAAAAGGCACATGACGCCCAAACACGCCCAGCGCCATCTTTCCACAGCTCCGCGATCGAGTGAGTAGACGCTTAGTGGCTTAGTGAGTAAAGACAGCGCTTGCTATGGAAACATGAGGACCTTAGTTCATATCCCCAACACCCCTGTAAGAAGCCAGGCGTGGCTGCACACCTACCTACAACCACAGAGCTGTGGTGGCAGAAACAGGAGGGCTGCTGAGGGCTTGCTGGATGAGAGGCAGTAACAGGTTCAGCGAGGGACCTCGCCCCAAGGGACTAAGCATAGAGTGACAGAGCAGGACTCCCGGTGTCCTCTGTCAAAAGAGAGGGACTGGTTCTTTCTCAAACACAGACATCTATCCATCTGTCTTTCTTGAAGCCATCAGCAGGGGGTGAACAGCCTTGAGTCCTCGTCCCTCTGTGCTTAGCCACGGGCTGATCTGAGGGTGTCTCCAGCTAAACAGGGAGAGGCTCTGTATCATAATGGACCGCCATAACACATGTTGTGGGTGGCAGCATTCTGTCTTCCTGCTACGAGCATAGCTATCTACAGCAAGCACGGGGGTATCAGAGCCTGACTGAGCGAGACCTCCTCCATCAGACTCTCAGGCTTCAAATCTGTGTCTGAGTTTAGAGAAGGCAAGACCTGCTGGCAGAAGGCTAAAGAACCTTCCACTAGGGTTGGGGATTTAGCTCAGTGGTAGAATGCTTGCCTAGCAAGCACAAGGCCCTGGGTTCGGTCCCCAGCTCCAAAAAAAAAGAAAGAAAGAAAGAAAGGAAGGAAGGAAGGAAGGAAGGAAGGAAGAAAGAAAGAAAGAAAGAAAGAAAGAAAGAAAGAAAGAAAAAAAAAAAAAAAAAAAAAAAAAAAAAGAAAAAAAAAAGAAAGAAAAAAAAAAAAAAACCTTCCACTACTGTGGATGTGGCTGGTGCTGCCCCAGCTGAGGACTCTGGTCCAGCATTGGCATCACCCATCGACAAGATCACCTTGCTGGGCTCCTTTTATTATTCAGATGTGTCTGGAAGCCCTTTGCCATAAGCAGTCTCATAACTGAGATTATGCCACTTGGGGGGGGAGACAACACCCCTTCTCGCTCTGCTAATGAAAAATGCAGGAGCTAGATCAAAAATAACTCTCTGAGAGGAACAGGATGTGAAGGAGCTTCAGGAACTTTCAGGATGAAAATGACAAGCAGCAGCCTTGCTTGTCTTCAGAGGGAGGAATGGAAAGAGTAGCCTCCATCAGACTGTGTGAACCTCCCAGTCACCGTGTGGGTGACTCCCCTTGAGACTAGCCCTCAATAGAGATGGTTCCTCTCAAATCCAGTGCCAGCATTATACTGGTGGATGCTGGACTTGATGGTCTCCAGCTGGTTCAGTCGTATCCTAGCCTTAAGAGTCCAGACTGCCAGCCAAGAGCTCAGGGAATGTCAGGGACAGCAGAGTGCTCAAGCAACACTGTTCAGGGTGGGTGAGGCCCACAACGGATCTGATTTAATGATGAAAAGGAAGGTGTGCTCTCGGGAAGCCTTGGGGAAATGGGTGTTAGGGATGGGGCTGAAGAGATGGCTTTAGTGGGGTTGGGGTGCTTGGTATGCAAGCACAAGGACCTGAGTTTGGATTTGAGCACCCACATAAAAAAGTTGTGTGTGATACAAGGCTATGAGGCTTGGTGACTGGGGTGGGGGGCTTGCTGAATTGAATGGCTGCCAGCCTTGCTCCAGGCTCAGTAACATACTCTGTCTCAAAGGGACGAAGGTAGAAAGACAGAGCTACGTCCTCCTCTGGCCTCCGTGCAATGCACACACACACACACACACACACACACCTAAGTCAGCAAGATGCAGGGATAAGAAAATGGGACAGCCACAGTAGAGGCTGAAGTGTCAACAACGGAACCATTTCAGGACAACCTGAGAACCTCTGTCCCCAACTCCCACTGCCATCTCCAACTCCACTCTGTGCCCCACAAAGACTGTAACTGAGTTCTAATGGTTCCAGCCATACCTGTCCCTTGACACACCCTTCGTTAGTCTACTGGCAAGCTGCCTCATGCAACGGCCTCTGCTTCCAGGTCTTCAGAAGTCGCAAGGAGGACTCTGCCCAGCCCAGCTCAGCCCCTGGACAAAGCAACATGGTCTCCTCAGCAACACCTGCTGTCCATTGCCAACTCCTGATGCTCCCATCAGACCTGGACAGACTCACCGGCAAGCCTCCGCACCATCAAGCATTTGACCCCTGGAAGCTCTTTATCTAGCTTGCCATTAGAGAGCACTGCTGGGCTCTCCCATCTGGGAGGAACGGGGCGAGCCTCTAGGAACCTGCCTTTCCCCTCCATGCTGAACATACTTCTCAGAGCATAGTAACTGCATGTTTTTCTCATCTCCCCTGGGAACCCTGCAGTGACCCCTCCCGCACTAGCCGCTCACACTCTGGCTGAACCAAATGGTGTCCGGATGCGAGAGCTGCTGTGACCAGCATAGGCAGTGAGGACCAGCATGCAGATCCATGCAATCCCAACTTCAGTGTCAGAAAAATTAGCAGTGTGTGTTGGGAAGAAAACCTAAGAGGCACAGTGGGGGTATGAATGATGCTGATGGGAAACTAGAGATTCTGAGAACAGGGGGTGAGAGATGAACAGAGACATTTCCTCAACCAAGTCCTGTCACCTCCTTTTGTGTACTCTGTCACCAGAAGGTGTGGACTGCAAAATTCTGTGACTACACAATGACATGCTCCTCAGAAGGGCAAGCTGCCGAAAGGCAGAGGATCGGCCCAGGGATGACAGCCAGTACCAAGCTGGGGTTGGAGTGCTGCTCCCAGGTGTGGGAGGCTTGGGTGTGTCCAGGGCAGGAGAAAGACAGACACAAAGGAGATACAATAGCGACTTCAGACAGGAGTTGCCTTCAGGAAGAGATTGGAGATTTTAGATAAAAGCCAGGGTTGGGGATTTAGCTCAGCGGTAGAGCGCTTGCCTAGCATGCGCAAGGTCCTGGGTTCGGTCCCCAGCTCCGAAAAAAGAAAAAAAAAAGAAAGAAAAAAGCCAGAAAGTATAAAAGTGCTACAGAACTGTTAATGAAGCCCACAAAATGTTGAAGGGACATAATAAACTTCCTCTTATTTAATTGTGTGTGTGTGTGTGTGTGTGTGTGTGTGTGTGTGTGTGTGTGCATGCAGTACCTGCAGAGGCCAGAAGAGGGCGTCAGATCCCCTGGAGCAAGTGTTAGCAGTGGTTGCTGGGAAATGAACCTAGCTAGGTCCCCTGCAAGAGCAACTAGGATACTTCCTAAAGTTCCCACCATATGTCAGCCTTGGGAGACACAAAAGGTAATATTCTACCCTCTGACTTCAGCGAGCGCAGAGTAAATCCAGGGCAGACTGAGAATAAATAGGATTCCCAGGACCCAGGGTAGGGTACACATGAGGCAGGACGCAGGGACTTATGGAAAGAATGTGAACAAAGAGGTTTAATAACAAGTCTTTACCTCCACCTTCTGGGCAGGATGGAAGACTGCATACTATGGTGTGGTGGTTTGCATACGCTTGTCCCAGGGAATGGCACTACTAGGAGGTGTGGCCTTGTTGGAGTGGGTGTGGCCTCGTGGGCATGGGCTTTAAAACCCTCATCCTAACTGCCTGAAAGCCGGTGTTCTCCTGTTTGCCTCCAGAGGAAGATGTAGAACTCTCAGCTCCTCCTGCACCATGCCTGCCTGGATGCTTCCATGTTCCTGCCTTGATGATATTGGACTGAACCTCTGAACCTGTAAGCCAGCCCCAATTAAATGTTGTCCTTATAAGAGTTGCCTTGGTCATGGTCTCTGTTCACAGCAGTAAAACCCTAAGACAAGTTGGTACCAGAGACTGGGATATTGCTGTGATAGGCCTGATCATGCTTTTGCTTGGAAGAATGTGGATTTAGGGACTTTGGATTGAGAAAGCAATGAAGTAGGGCTTCACTGACTATCGTAGTAGGAACATGGAAGACTTTGTTGCTGAGGGTAATCTGGACTGTGAAAGCCTGGCTCTAGAGGTTTCAGAGGGAAAGAATTTTACTATGTGGCCATGACTGTTCTTGTGATATGTTGGTGAAGAATGTGGCTGCTTTTTGACTGTGTTTAAAGAGTCTACCTGAGGCTAAGGTGAATAGATTTATATTAATTGCATTGATAAAGGAAGTCTCAAAAAAGAAATCCCAGCAGAGACTTTGTCCTCTGGTTAGGTCTCATGAAAAGCATTTAGATCAAGCAGAGCAAGCTTCGAAAGGAAAAGCACAAAATGCATGAGTCAAAGAATAAAGGGGCACAAGAAAGTAGAATGGAGCTGAATTTTTTTTTTGTTCAAGGAAATAAACAGATTAAGAGAGTGGTGAACTCGAGTAAGATCCCACCCAGCCAAGCTTACTGTTTGTGCTTGCAGTTGAACAAGGGACTCGTTAATCTGGAATGAACTACAATCCAGAA
The DNA here is from genome assembly GCF_011064425.1 of Rattus rattus. Classification (NCBI taxonomy): domain Eukaryota; kingdom Metazoa; phylum Chordata; class Mammalia; order Rodentia; family Muridae; genus Rattus; species Rattus rattus. The sequence continues at coordinate 28,242,308 of NC_046169.1, forward strand.
ATGGAAGGCTTTTGATCCAGATCTTGAGGAACAGGGGCTGTGAAGACTTTAGCCCAGGCATGGAGGTGCACACCTTTAATCCCAGGAGACAAAGTCAAGCAGATCTCTGAGTCCAACACCAGCCTGGGACAGAGCAAGTTCTAGGTAAGAAAAGCTTAAGTCTAGGCGTAGTGATGTACGACTTGATCCCAGCATTCAGGAGCCAGATCCATGCAGATCTCTGAGTTCAAGGTCAGTCTGCAGAGCAAGTTCCAGGACAGCCAAGCTTAGGCAGTGAAGGAGTTGGAAAACAGAAAGCTGGTGATGATGTAATAGAACAAGGGGGCCATGTTCCAGCTCCAGCAACCAGCAGAACTCAGCAGCTTTGGCCATGTGGCTCTGGCATTAGAGTCCAGAATAGAAAGGACAGTTGATGCTGGTTAACTGAAGCTAAGAAATTAGTCGTGATTAAGAAGAGACCAGTGGGCTGGGGAGATGGCTCAGAGGTTAAGAGCATTGACTGCTCTTCCAGAGATCCTGAGATCAAGTCCAGCAACCACATGGTGGCTCACAAGCATCTGTTATGGGATCCGATGCCCTCTTCTGGTGTGTCTGAAGACAACTACACTGTACTCATATAAATAAAAATAAATAAATCTTTTTTAAAAAGAAGAGACCAGCATCACTGAGGTGAAATCTTCTGAGAAGTGTTTTCTGAGAGCACAAAGAAGCTGTGTTCAGAGATAGCCAAGGTTGTGTCTCGTGCTGCAGCTAGACTTGGTAATGTGTAAGAGTCACCCAGGTGGTACTGGTTTTGAAGGCATGAAGGGGTCATGAAGAGCAGCCGAGGCTTGGCCCTGTGAGAGGCCATGGAAGGCCACAGTTGAAGGTGCAGCCTCAATTGCAGGTGACAGCACAGGACTGAAGGGGTCCTAGGAGGAAGTTGAGGTTTGGCACCATGAAGAGAGCCTATGAGAGGCTATTGGCGAAGCCTAGTTACAGGAAACAACTCCAGGAAATTGGAGTTGCTAGTACCACAGGCAGATCAACAAGAACAGCAGAAGCAGTGGAGTCAACCAGAGCCTGGAGTGCTAGCTACAGAGGGCAGAGCTGGAGAAGTGACCCAAGCCCTTTGGAGGAGCCCAGAAGATCTTGTGTGGATCCCAGACATTGGAACAAGAAGCTGAAATGTTGAAGTTGCCTTGGAGACCTCAAAATGTCCGATATACCAGAGCCATGGCCTATCTGCTGAGAAAAGCTGCCAATAAGGAGTGGAACCAGCCCAGGAGAAAGAAGTTTGTTGCAGTCAAAAAATAAACTGAAAAGGGAGTTGGAGATCTGAAGACCGCTGTGATATCAGACATGGAGATGTAGAGTTTGGAATCTGTCCAGCTGGTTTTTGGGTCTTGTTTTTCTCCAGTATTTTTTCACTATGCCATTTTGGAATAGTAATGTGTAACCTGAGAGGTTAAAGGCATATGATCTACTTTGTCATGTTGATTTTATAGGGGATTACAGCTAAGAGATTGCATGAATCTCAAAAAAGACTTTGAACTTTGGACATTTGGACATTGATGAGACTATGGGGGATTTTGAAGTTGGACAAAAAAATGTATTTTGCATTATGCTATGGCTAAGTATGGCCCCCACAGACCCATGTGTTTGAATAAGCCTAAGGGTGCCGGAGAGTAGAATGTGGTGGTTTGAATATACTTGGCTGAGGGAGTGGCACTATTAGGAGGTGTGGCCTTGTTGGAGGAAGTGTGTCACTGTGTGGGCTTGGAGACCCTCCTCCTAGCTGCCTGAAGAGCCAGTCTTCTGCTAGCGACTTTCGAATGAAGATGTAGAACTCTCAGCTCCTCCTGCACCATGCCTGCCTGGACGCTGCCATGTTCCCACCTTGATGATAATGATCTGAACCTCTGAACCTATAAGTCAGTCCCAATTAAATGCTGTCCTTAGAAGAGTTTCCTTGGGCATGGTCTCTGTTCACAGCAATAAAACCCTAAGACACATTGCAATGCCCTTCAGAACCCAGCTGTAGAGATGAGGCCTCTGACACCAGTGTCCCCTGTGGCCCATGCCCTGGCTTTCAGGTCCTTCATGCAAGGAGATACGTTTGCTCATCCCTGGGACCTGTTTAAGGAATATCAGAAGTGTGCACAGTCAGGAGCACACAGCTGGGGGGTCAATAGTTGTAAGTTTCACTAAATGGGGTCTGGAGATTCATACCAACCACTTTCCCTGAGACAGAGGTCTCTTTTAAAAACCAGAAGTAGCTTTGGTACCTTTCCACCTTGGAGAAGTCAAATGGGTGCAGGTTTACTGATGCAGTGACCAGAGTTGCTTTAAAAGTAAAAGTTAAGTCAACCAGATGGCTTAGAGGGCATGTCCATCTGCTGCCACGCCAAATGGCCTGAGTTCAATCCCAGGCCCATGCCTGTGGTGGAAAGGATCAGCTGACTCCCCAAAGTTGTCATGTTATAGCCACATGTGCCCCAGTGCTCACACACACACACACACACACACACACACACACACACACACACACACCTCACACAGAGGAGAGCTTCAGTTAGTTGAAGTAGGAGAGGCATGTGAGTTCCCATCCCCGCTGAGGAGTTAATGACAGTCATTGGCTGCCAGAGGAAGGAGAACTGGTGACCTTTCAGGGTGTGGTCCCTGTTTAGTTGACCTTGCTTGAATAGATGGCTCCACGCTTATGCATATATAGGCAGCACTAACTGAATTCCATGGGTTATTTAACGGGGAAGGGGGGTGAATTGGGAGAGAGATTCAGGATGTGGAAAGAGGGTCCTGGAGAAACTGAAGGGGCAAAAATGAATATGACTGAATATGATGGTGAATATGACTGAAATACATTTTACGTGTGTAAGCAACTCTCAAAGAATAAGGCAAAAATAAAATGAAAATGAAAATCTATTCCCTGTGTGCACATCACTGGTCCCAAAGTGGTTTGTGGCTGCTCCAAGGGGTCACAAACTGCACCCCACAGGCTGAATGTGGCCCATGCTTTTATGTCTGAATCTCTCTCTCCTTCTCCCCCTGCCTCTCCCACCCCAGACTCATGTAACCCAGGCTGGCCTAGAACTTGATATGTATCGGAAGATAACCTTGAACTGCTGATTTCCCTGCCTCTACCTCCTGAATGCTGGGATTACAGGTGAGCACCACCGTGCCTAGTGTATACGGTGCTGGAGGTGGAATCCAGGGCTTTGTACATGCTGGGCAAACACTCTCCCAGCTGATTTCATCTCCAGCCTGCCACTGAACCCTCCACCACACACACACACACACACACACACACACACACACACACACACACACAGCCAGACTCATTCATACAGGCGCTGCCACGCAGCTGAGGACCTGTGTGTGGTGAGGGATGGCCGGCAAAGCTGAAGTATTCATCGCCTGGTCCTCCTCAGAAAATCATGTTCACCCTGAGAAGGCGTTCTAGAAAGTTCCAAAGCAGTTGACAGATGCTCCGACACGGGAACAACACAAGCGGCAGTCACTTACAACTCACTGGCCAGAAACATGGGCACTGGAGCTGCAGCGGCTCAGCAGTGAACTTACCATCAGCACCGTGCACTTCCAAAGGTCTCACATACCCTTGGTCTTACACTCTCTTTTGTATGTTGAATATGGGTGCATAGCTATACATGTTTATTGTGTGTGGGGGCGGTGATATGTGTGGTGTATGTCTATGGTGTATATGTATGTATGTGGTGTGTGGTGCGTGTCTGTGGTGTGTGTGTGTGTTTGTGGTGTACATATTGTGTGTGTGTGTTGTATGTGTGTGTTGTGTGTATGTGTGTATGTTATGTGGTTTGTATGTGTGTGTATGTGTGCCCGCACACACATGTACACTCAGGTATTTGTATGTGAGAATCTGTGCATATTTGTGTGTGAGCTACAGGTGACCTTCAGGAATTGTTCTTCAGATGCTGTCCAGCTGTGTTTCAGAGTCAGGGTCTCTTGTTGCCCTAAATTTCACCAAGTAGGGATGAGCAAGCTTCAGGGGTCTGTCTGTCTGTCTGTCTCATGACTGGTATTATAAAGCAAGTACCACCACACCCAAGATTTTCTCGTTTGGGGTTTTGCTTTGTTTTTAGGTTTTGAGCATTGAACTCAAGTCCTCCTTCACTGACATACACACACACACACACACACACACACACACACACACACACACACACACACACACACACACACACACACACACACACACACACACACACACACACACACACACACACACACACACACACACACACACACACATACTCCTTGCTTAAAAACAAAATCCCAGGACCCTTGAAAATCATCTATCGCAGGAGCTCATGAGTAAAAGGCATGATCTGGTCCAGCAAACACACTCAGGAAACTTGAAAATTAAAGAAAGTATACTTGGTATGCACGTGTACACACACACACACACACACACACACACACACACACACAGGGGTGGGGGGAATCACCCTGCACTTCCTTGCTTGATGAGATTATTTTCTTGCCCAAACCCCAGTCTTAGCCTCGCTGGCAAATCTCTCTGTGTCCCTCAATAGAGCGCCCCCCAACACCTGCTCCCTCACTCCCAGCTCCTCTGTGCCTTCCTGGACCCAGCAGAATTATGAACGGATTTCTTTTAGTCACTGAGCCCAAGCTATGATTCCCACAAACGTCCCCAAGTATCAGGCTCTACCCCTCTCACCGCCCCCGGCCGCCTGCAGTTCCCAAGGTGGCTGTTACCCCTGTATTTCACTGGTTCTCAGCTCTCGGACCCTCCCTCCCCTATTCTCTCCCTCTGATCCCTGCTTTATTCTCTCCTCTCCACCTCCCGGACTGACATCCTCCTACTTCATTGTCCTTACTGTTCAAATGCACAGAGGCCGCCCCCACTCGGACCCCCCACCTCCCAATTAGGAATCACTCCAGAATCCCCTAGAACCATCAATGGTCGGCTGTTGCCTTTCTATTAAACTCGGAGTGCTTATTCCTTTTAATTCGCTAGGAGCCTTCTGTTCGGATTGCTCGGGGGCTTGGATGGTGAGGTGTAGTCTCAGCTTTTAATGAGTGCAATTCAGCATCGAATCATTTCAGCCTCTGCATTGAAAGGTCCCTTGTTAGCTTCACAGAGGGGAAGGGGAGTATCAGCGCATGGCATTTAAGACCTCGCTTCTTAACCCAGAGAGCTGTTTCAGTCTCCATCCTGATTGGAAACTGGCACCCATCGAGATGTCCTTAAGGAAAAAACGGAAGCAAAAGACCCAGATGCCCTCGGCTGCTTCCACATGCGTTGGGGGCACTCTCCTTTGCTTCCTCTGTGTCATGTTTATAGACAGAAATGTTTTCTCTTTTAAGCTTTAAGCAAAATCTTATCACAACTTGCCTATATGAAAGACCTTCAAATATCACCCAGGCACCTACTTCCAATTAATTGCAATACCGAGGGACTGCTCACTCTTGGCACCCTGGCTGGCAGTGGAATGACAGGAATAGTCAGAAATATCACACACACACACACACTCACACTTATATACACATGTGTACACACACATACACACATGTACACATATACATGCACACACACACACTCACACACACAGACACACACACTTATATACACATGTGCACACACATACACACATGTACACATATACATGCACACATACACACACTTATACTCACACACACAAACACACACAGACACACACACTTATAACACACATACACACACGTATACACACATACATGCACACATACATTCACACACATAAACACACACAGACAAACACACACACACATACATGCACACATACACTCACACACACAAACACACACTTATAACACACATACATGCACACATACACTTACACACACATACACACACAGGGGGAGCACTTACACATACACACATGCACCCACACACAGGGGGAGCACTCACACACATACACGCATGCACACACATGGGCACACGCATCTGGTTTAGGCAAGTACCTGCTTCATCATCCCTCTGTGCCATTGCTGGCAAATATAGACTTGCAGTGGAAAACTCAGCTGACGAGAATTCAATGCCGGTCTATTCTAGACACCAGCGTTTTTTTTTTAAAAGACAGGGTGCCGTGGTTTTTAATGGCAAACTTGGCATTCAGAACAGGGCATCATCTACATAGGTGGGTCTGAGCCAGAGGCCCCCCATCTCTGTTTAAACAAGCCCTACTTGAAAGCTCCATTCAGCTCTCCAGGGCCACGTGCATGAGCAAAACAATAAGACACTGAGTGAGGACAAGGGCCGTCTTCTGTTGGGCCTGGCTCTGTTCCTGGGGAAGAACATGAAGACAACCTGGCCAAATAGTGGTTAACAAGGCAGGGACAACCCAGAGGGCACTGTGATTGGCCATGGCACGGTGACAAACAGAGTCAAAGCACACACCATCCTAAGGCCCTCTGCCATCTCTGGGCTTTGGTGACAGTCACCTGCCCCCCACAGAAGGGATGACCAATAAGCTCATGTGCACTGGGAACCCCCAAGAGTAGATCGTGAATGAAGGATGTAAAACATGAGGGGAGGTGGGTGGTTCATTCCGGGAGTTAAGGGCACTTGCTCTCTGAGTATGAGGACCTGAGTTTGAACCTGTACCTGTAAAAAGTCAGACAGGGTTACACACGTCTGTTACCCCAGCACTCAGAGGTGGAGACAGGTGGACCCTATGAGTTCACTCAGTCTGAACACTGGGCTTCTGGTGCAGTGAGATTCAAAATGAAAAGGCAGAAAGACTGACAGAGGAAGACACACTCTACATTCTTCCGACATCCTGGGGCATGTTCCTGAGCTCAGGAACCCACACACTCATCTGTTTGCACCAAACACACACACACACAACCACACACACACCAAAACCATACACATGAACACTCACACACATATGCACATACAACCACACACACAACCAACCATACCCAAGCACACGCATATGCACACTCACACAACCACACACACAACCATATACATGCACACTCACACACATGCACACACATAACCACACACACAACCTTATTATACATGCACATACATATGCACATACACAACCATACATATGCACACTCACATGCACATGCATGCACATACAACCACACATATACACAATACACATGTACACTCACACAACCACACACAACCATATACAAGCACACTCACACACATGCACACACACATATCCACATACACAACCTTATACATGCACACTCACACATACATGCACACATACAACTATACACATGCACATTCACACACATACACACACAACCACACACATACACAGCCATACACATGCACGCTCACACACATGTATACACACAAACATACACATGCACACTCACACACATGTACACACCACACACACAAGAATCCAAAGTCCCCTTCAAACACACGTGATCACAGGGCCCTGATGCTTCTCAAAGCATCTCTGACCGGCCATCTGGGAAACACCAAGACAGACACTCTGCTCTGCCCTGTGGTTTCCAGTGTTTGCGTTAATTTCAGGTTGATGGTTCTGAGTGACCCTGAAGACAGCCCTGAAGATCTCACAACAGAGTCAGGAAGGCATGTAGGTGGCAAGTGGCCTTAAAGACAGCATAGGGATGCCCTTACCATGAAAGTGAGAAAACCAAGGCTTAAAAAGACAGACACATAGCAGGTCACTGGCAGCCATGAGCCCAGGCTGTCTCCCCAGAATGGTGAGACTAAGCTGACACTATCAGCATTGGAGGAGGAAGAACAAAGGAGCAGAAGACAGCACCCCCCCTTCAAAAACCTACAAAACCATTCACCAAAAGCACTCTCTTAAAATCCATACCACACCAGCAGTGCTGGGGCACGTCTTCAACCCCAGCACTTGGGAATCAGAAGATCTCTGTGAGCTTGAAGTTAGCCTGATCTACAAAGTGAGTTCCAGAATAGCCAGGACTATATAAGAGAGACTGTCTCCAAAACAAAACAACAACAACAAAAAAAAATCATGCCATCGGTGTTAATCTTTTGAACATTGAGACACTAGGGACACCTCATTATCTGTTCATATTCTAACCAAGCTAATGCCACCCTTCAAAGTATCAGTTCAACCAATGTTTGTGTGTTCCCTAAACTTCGAGCCAAAATGAAACCTTCCCCTCTCCAGTCATTTCTGTCAAGTATTTGGCACAGTCAAAAAAAAAAACTAACTAGTCCACGTGCACACCATACACATGTGCACACATGCATGCATACTCACACCAAAATATTCATTAATGCATACATGCATGCACATACACACACACACATGCACACATAGTCACGTGCACATATACACATCCACAGGTGCATGCAGACACATGAACACCTATATATGTGTATGCGTGCATAGATACTCATACACAAATGCATCCTCACACAAATATACACGCACATATGCACACTTATGTACCTAGGTGATTCTAGGTTGCCAGTTAAATCTAAGCATCATAATGCCAGTCATGATTTTGCAATCTCTGTTAAACTCTAGAAAAAGGGGATAGGGAGAAGACTTAGTCAGTAAAGCACTGAAACTCAACCTATGAAATCCCAAGTTCTGTCCCCAGCACTGGCCCAAGAAAGTCGGGCACAGCAGTGCACACCATGAAGAAGGGCGGCAGACAGATCTCTGAGTCTTGTGGGCCAGGCAATCTTGCCTGACCAGTGAGAACCAGTAAGAGACCCTGCCTCAAAAAATAAGTGGAGATCAAGAGGAGAAGATATACCCAATGTGGACCTCAGCCTCCACAGGCACCCAAACACATGCACACACATGTGCACACACCCACATACACCCTCCAGTGTACATGGTACCCGAGAGTAAACGTGGGGAAGAGTTCCTGGCACAAAGGTGAGAAAGTCATCGAGGTTTCACGGCATCCTTCCACAGGCTAGTCACGTGACTGGATCCGTCAAAACTCATCAACGTGTACATTGACAATGGATGTGTCTTATTGTATCAAAATTATACCTCAAAATTTTTCACTTTTCGAGAAAAAGCAATCACAGAAGAAAAGTCACCTCAAGAGAGAGGGGGGGGGAAAGGTTGGATTGACAGTAACTCCTCGACAGAAACAGTCTAAGCCGGAAGACAGCATAATGATACATTCAAGGCGCTGAGAGAAAAGTAACTGCCAGCTTAGGCTTCTATTAAACAAGAGAGATACCCTTCCAGGATAAAAATGAAATAAAAGCATTTCCAGACAAACAAAAAACCGATACAACTTACCTGTGGCAAACACTGCCAAACAGAAGGGGAGGCACCGAAGAGTGAAGCCAGATGGAGAGGTGGAGGCAGGAGAGTGGGGGGAAAGGATCTATACATGGTGATGTGAAAATATCAGCAAGACCTTGTCTTATTCTACATCTACTTCCCTTATGAGTCTGGGTGTGCCTGTGTGTGCACCCCGTGAGTGCAGCATCTACCGAGGCCAAGAAAGGGTCTCAGATCCCCGGGGGTCTAGAGTTACAGGCAGTTGCGAGCCACCAAGTGGGTGCTGGGAATTAAGGCCAGGTCCTCTTGCAAGAGCAGCAGTGACCTAACTGAGGAGCCGCCTCTGCTGATTTCTACCAGTTTCTTTTTGACTACGATTGCCATGGAAGACATTTTTAAAAAAAAAAAAAGTCACATACATACACATGTACAGGCACAGTCATGACTGCCCACATGGAAGGTTTACAAAGATTTGTGATTCCATCTATAAACACCCATGATAAAAAACAAAGACAGACAGACAGACAGACATGCGCACACTCACGCATACACACACACACACAGAGCAGGAGAGAAAGTCGCCCTCGATAGAATGTAAGAAACGAGTAGGAGAAGATGACCAAAGTATCAGAAAAAGGGGTTGGGGATTTAGCTCAGTGGTAGAGCGCTTGCCTAGCAAGCACAAGGCCCTGGGTTCAGTCCCCAGTTCCGAAAAAACTAGAAAAAAAAAGTATCAGAAAAAAAAAAAAAAAAAACAGCAGCTAAGTGTTGTCCCCCATCTGTTTTGTTCCCTGTCATCACTGTGCCCTAGCAAGGCTGTCACCATCCTAGAGAACAAAGTAAGTAAGAATGCTTCCTGGATTTAAAAAAACTACAGCGTCCCTGGTGGTGGCATACACCTTTAATCCCAGTACTTGGGAGGCAGAGGCAGGCAGATCTCTTGAGTTGGAGACCAGCGTGGTCTACAGAGCGAGTTCCAGGACAGCCAGAGCTACAGAGATAAACCCTGCCTCAAAAAAGCAAAACAAAACAAAACAGTCCCGTGTCTTTTGGATAAGGAGGAGGTTTGCCTGAGCCACATTCCACAGCTTGCGTTGGACATGGGCCCTAACTCCATCTTCCACAGCAAGGAGAAAGCTTGGGAACTAATAAGGGGCACATCTTTAATCCATGGACACCCCAAGTGAGCACAGCACTCCCCGGGCACAGTGAAAACAAGGGGAACAAATTACCACAGAAGGTGGGAGATCCACCTTCATCCTACCTGTCCTTCTTCCCAACCTGGCTCCTGGTACATGCTGCACCCTAGTTTATTGTCACTAAGCCACGAAAGAAAAAAAACAAAGTCTGCCATTGAATTAAAAAAAAAAAAAAAAGAAAAAAAACTGGGGATTTAGAGTGGTTTTAAGAATTAAAAAGAAAAAAAAAAAAGAAAACATTTTTCTTGTGGTTTCAATGGGTTCTTTAGCTCTAGTGACAGCTGCTGACTTTTTTTCTCAAATGTAAGCACCATCAGCTGTAAGTCCGATTTGGTTATAAATGTTTAATTACCATGCTGAAGATAAACCCACTTTGTATTTGAAGACTGTTAGCAAGAACACAGGCCAAAAGCGAACCCCATCACGGTGATACCCCTCGGAGGGATGGAAAGGTGGGCTGGCTAGTTTTACATCATCGTGACGCAGGGTAGAGTCACCTGAGAGGAAGAAGCCTCGGTTGAGAAAATGTTTTCATACGATCTGACTGAAGGCAAGCATCTGCAGAATGTTCTTAACTAGTGATGGCTGAGGGAAGGCCACACTTGGCTGGTGGGCCCCGGATCCTATAAGAAAGCAGGTTGAGCAAGCCATGGGGAGCAAGTCCGTGAGCAGCACCCCTCCATGGCCTCTGCATCAGCTCCTGCCTCCAGGTTCCCACCCGCTTTGAGCTCCTGCCTTGGTTTCCTTCAGTGGTCCATGACTCGGGGTACGGAAGCCAAATGAACCCTTTCCCCTCACTGTTTTATCACTGCAATAGAAACCCTAGGACATCAGGTCATCATGGAGAGGGCAGTCAGAAGCAAGTCCCTAAGAGAACCAGTGACCCAGAAGCAGTAACAGGAGACTGAGATACCGCCACCAACAAGACTTTATAAAGTACCCTAGACCCACACTCAAGTTCTCATCCCCTTGTAGAAAAGAATCTCAGGACCAATCAGAAGGAGGAATTGGAATTTGAAGGAATATGAAGACGAGGTTTTGATGTAGAATTAAATATGGGAGGAATATGAAGACGAGGTTTTGATGTAGAATTAAATATGGGAGATGGGGAGACACTACACAGAGACAGCTCACACACCAAGCATGGGTGCAGCACGCTCAACAGGGCGTGTGTTGGTTTGGTTTTGTGTTTTGGTCTCAGTCCATCCAGGATGGCCTCAAAGTCGATATGTAGCCAAAGATGGCCTTGAAATTCCGATCTCCCTGCCTCCACCTCGGGAGTGCAGGGATCACAGGTGTGCACTGCCTGGGTGCTGGGGCTAAAACCGGGTACTTTGGGCAGGCTGAGCAAGGCCTCTACGGACTGATCCATACCCAGCTCCTGAAACTGTCTTAACAACAACAGCCGTATATGCCTGGGAGTTTCTAAAGCTGAAATTCCATTATTCAAAGAGTTACTGTTTATTTTATTTTATTTCATTTTAGTTTGGAAATGAGGCCTAGGCTGATTCAAGGGATGCCCTGGACGAGACCACAGGCCGGCGAGATTACCCTGCCTGAGGGAATCAGGCCGCACTGTCTGTGTCTAAGCAAAGTTCGTCAACTGTGGGTGGGATTCTCAGAAGGTCACAGTCTCACAGCCAGGAAAGGAAGAGTGTTCTCTGGCAGGTCCTAGACACGGACCTTAAGCCTTAAGATCCTTGCCATGCTAACGCTTCCATTTCAAATAACATTGGGTAATGAGAATATTGTTGCCTCTAGGCAAATATTGTCCTCTCTCAGAGCAAGTTTATTAGCTGTACTAAAGATTTTCAGCATCCACCTAACGACAGGCTTCCACCAGACTCCAGGGGGAGGGGCTCCCTTCTATGTCCATGTTTCTGATTCCTCCTCTCTCTAGCCTGCTGCAGCTTCACTAAGGTTCCCAGGAACGAGGATCTCATAGCCTCTCTCCTGTCCCAGATGGCATCCATGGCCAAAGAAAGCCCAAGAAATAGTTCATTCAAAGACCTGGACATTGTCACCCTAGCCTGCTTCCTGGGAATTTAACAATGGATTGTGTCTTTTCACAAACTAGGAGAGACTCTCTTAGACCACATACCTGTTTCTCCTATTGTGTGGAATTAAAGGACCAGTTAGCTGCGCCCCATCCCGCCCCTGAGGACAGGTATAACAGGAAAGCCTTGGTTAGCTCAAGACAGGGAGAGATGTGTTGCTCTCAGCATAACACGCTCAGTAGCCAAGGTTACCCTGGGCTTTGAGGTGCTGAATGGCCAGCCAGAAGATCATCATGGCCAGTGAGAAGGAGAACGGAGAAACCGGGAACTATATCCACTACTTGACCAACTTTCTCACAAGTGAAAGTTGTTGACTGAAGACTAGGGGTCCACTTGGACACCCAGGTCTGTTTCGTTTGGCCCACTCAGCATTTGGCCCCACTACCATTCAAAGTGAGGATACGGTACCCCATAAATTGGATATGGTGGCACGCACTTGTAATCCCAGCCCTTGAGAAGTAGAGGCAGTAGGATCAGAAGTTCGAAGTTATCCTCAGCCACATAGAGAGCTCAAGGCCCACAGGACTCCAACCTAAACTAAATATATATAAAGGTGAGAGAGTCAAAGCAAAACAGACATTTCTACATATACAACTCCTCTGTTCACAGGACAGACTGACATGTGGCTCAGAGAAAACACCTACCTTCACGTGCTTAGCTTGAGTTTCCGACCTTGTTCTGCCCCCTCCTTGTGACAAATGAGAAACTGAGGCTCAGAGGCCAAGTCACAGGTCTAGGGTCACATGGTTAGATAAATGACTGGGTGTGCAGAAAGCCCGGTTCTGACTACATAGACCATAGTTTTAAATGACAGAAATCTCTACAACGTTCCAGAAAAGTCACAAAACTTCCCCAGTTCCTGGGTAATGTTTAAATCTATACGACTGTGGGCCCTTGATGGATCAAAACCCAAATCTCTCCACTGGCCCTCAATTCCCAAGGCCACCTCCCTCCATCTTCCAAAGCCTGGAGTGGGGAGCAGTCTTATGACACTTTCCTCTCCCAAACACCTTCTCAGCCTTTTTTCTCCTACTGGGTAAGTCCCAGCCTGCCTCTCCTATAAAGCATGTGTCTTATATGCTATCCTAAAGAAACAGACAAGATCTGCAATCCCATTGAAGGATCTAATTCCATTTGCCTAATGGCACAGTTTGGGGTTAGAAAAAAAAATATCTATGCTTTGGGAGGAAATTGTCTTTTAAAACTCCTACATTTAGATTGAAATCCTTAGGGGGTTATGAATCTACCAAGAGCTGAAATTCCCTGGCACTTGCTATGAAGACCAGGCTGGCCTTGAACGCAGAGATCCTCCTTCCTCTGCCTCTGGAGTGCTGGGGTTTAAAGGCTTGCCCCCACCACACGCCACCTGCCTCATTGATTTCCACCATCAGGTGCAAGAGACAGAATTCACATTAAAGCCCCAAGTGACCTAATCAGAGCGAGTTCCTTGAACGCTACTCTGAAAGCTTCCAGTGGCCCAAACCTGGTGCCCCGAGGGACCAGCCTTTCTCTTACCTCTTTCTAGTTGCTAACAAAGGGGCCGTGGTTAGTTTCTACTGCCGTTTTCCATTGTTTCTTTCTAAATGGAAACCTTTTATTTGCTTATCAATCAAAGGGACAGGTTTCATTGTTGCAAAGAGAGGCACTTTCCCATCTCTCTGGAAACCATCACTCTCCCTGCCCACCTTCCCGCCCCCTTTGGATACAGACGCAGATACTAATGATGTTAATTTCAGAGACGCTCACCAGACATTTACTCTATGCCAGATGATGTTGCAAATGCTTTTTTAAAAAAGAAAGCCATTTATTGGATCTTGCAAAATATTCCCCTGCCTTGAAGTTGAAGAAGCAGATACAAAAATACCCTGCCCTGGGTCGGGTAACTAGAAATACAGTGTTCCTGGAAAAAAGGATAACTAATGACCAGTCCTGGTTTGTTTGCTTGTTTGTTTATTTGTTTTATTTTGGAGGGTAGGGAGCAGAGGGGACAAGTGACAAACCAGAGCAGAGCAGCCTGGGCTTCATCTGAATAGGTCATCCAGTGTCGGCTCCAGCAGTCAAATTCAAGCTTTGCCTGACCAAACGCTGCCAATTTCAGGTTTCTCCCAAAACCGCTGAAATTAGGTTTCTAGTCAAGTCTGCTTTTCAAACTCTGCGTGTGAATTCAGGTGGGCATAGATGTGCTGTGACCCTCGTGTGAACAGAGGTCAAAGAGCAAGCTGACCCTCCCTCTGCCTCCACCTTGTTTGAGGCAGGGTCTTTTTTTCATTGGCTGCCGTGAATGGCAGGGTAGCTATGAGTCTGTCTCCATAAAAGCGGTTAAATTGTGGAAAGGGACTCAGTGTCCAAAGTTACATGGGTGCCGGGATCCAAACTCAGGTCTTCATGATCCCGTGACAAGCACTTTACCCACTAGGCCATCTCCCCAGCTCAAGTCGGAAGGGGGAAAAAATAAAACTCAGAGACAGGCCAAATAAGGTGGAGGAGATGGACTGGTGACTTGGACAGGGACATTGGCAATCAAATCGTCACTAGGCAACCCACAGTGCGTCTCTTCAAGCAGGTCCAACAGTGGGGCGGCACTTGACAGCAAACACTCCAGCATGGATGTCATAGCTGGTCACACCTGCAATCCCAGCATTCAGGAGGCTGAGGCCGGAGATTGCCAGGGATTCAGGGACAATCTGGGTTATAGGGTGAGTCCTGTGCCGCCATCAGTTACATTAAAATTAAAAAACAAAAACAAAAAAGTAACAGTCACATCTTTTCTGCAGGTCCTCAATCAAGAGTGAGGCAAGAGGCCCTGGCTCCTTCCGTAAGGGACAGCAACAGACAACAATGGCCCTAATGAGGCACTCCACACCAAAAGCTGTCAAATCCATCATCCCCGCTTTAGTTTTTGAAAGTGATTAAACACTTTCTTCCCTTTGGTAGTGAGATGCCCAAGACAGCCGATCTATCACGGCGTCTGATCTATCTCTGCGTGTACCGAAGTTTAGCTGCAGAGTTTCACATCCATCATTTCCTACCTGAACCACTTTTCGAAAAGGAAGGGGAATTTTAATTCTGCTTCTCGACAGCAGAGGAATTAAAGAACGGGAGTTTTTTTCTCCCATAAAACACCAGCGGCGGATACGCAAACCTAAACTGGAAGAATGCACGCCCAAACGAAGACGGTAAGCACGGCCTTCTGAGAAGTGCGGTGCCCACGGATGCCAAAAGAGGACACTGGATCTCCTAGTCCTGGAGTTACAGATGGTTGGGAGTTTCCGTGTGAGTGTTGGGGATGGAACCCAGGTCTTCCGCAAGAGCAGCCAGCGCTCTTAACCACTGAGCCACCTCCCCAGTCCTGCTGCCATTTTTAATCTCAGTAATATGTTGACCATCTTAGCCACTGTGGTACATGTGTGTCACTGGCTTTAAGTACCTTCAGGGATGTGCGACTTCATGGATGTGCCTTTGCCCTCTGTTTCTAGAACTTTCTCACTACCCCAAAAAGGAAACTCTGTTCCCATTTTCAGTCATTCCTCATCACCTCCCCCACCCCCACCCAACACCAGCCTGGGCAGGCACAACCACAAAACTGCTTCCTGTCCCGGTGGATCTGCTTATTCCGGACACTTCCACGATCTCTTTAAACAGAAAAGGAAGACCTTTGCCTCATACTATAGCGTTTCCTCCCTCCCCCCATGTCTCTATGTGTGTGGGTCTGTGTGTGCATGTCTGTTTGTGTGTCTGTGTGTACATGTCTCTGTGTGTCTCTGTGTGTGTGTCTGTGTGTATCTGTGTGTGTCTATGTGTGTCCATGTGTGTGTTTCTGTGTGTCTCTGTATTTATCTGTGTGTGTCTGTGTGTCAGTGTGTGTGTGTGTCTGTGTGTGTGTGTGTGTGTGTGTGTGTGTCCATCCTAGGGATGAGAAGAACCAGAAGAATCAGGTCCTTGCACGTGCTAGGCAGATTAGGCAGATGTCCTACCATTAAGCCACACCCCCAAGGCCCCACACTTGGGCACTCTAGGCAGAAGGCTCTACTGCCACAGAGCCATGCCCTAGCTCTTTCTCCATCATTTTCCAGATATACGCCTTGCTATTGCTTTGGCCAACATTTCATTCCTTCTCATACAGAGACCATTATTTCCTTAACCACCCAGAGATAAGGAGGACATGGGTCCCTCCTCTGTGGTTGATGGGAATGAACACGGAGTAGGTGCCATGAGAGACGGTCTAATGCATTAAGCTGGACAAACAGCTCCACCCCTAGGGTGGAAAACAGGTGCTTGTGACACCGCATTCGCAATAGCCACAAGGCGGGAGGGCACCCTTATTAATTGAAGCATCCTCTCTGTACTGCGCTCATTTTATGGGCAGAACCTCACACTCCTAGCACTGTGGATAGCCCTACCATGGCCAGGCTGAAGAACACCGTCCAAACAAAGGAAGTAAGGTCACACACCCTCCCATCCCAGGATCACCCAGAACAGCCACTCCCAAGTAAACCCTGGGCACTACATTAAGGTATTTGTTGAGTCTCTCTTTCTGAGATGCTTTTGTTCAAATTCTGTTGACTACCAGATGCAGCTTGGTGGTTCTCAAAACCCACTGTAGTGGTTTGAATATGCTTGGTTCAGGGAATGGCACTATTTGGAGGCGTGGCCCTGTTGGAGTAGGCGTGTCACTGTGGGTATGGGCTTTAAGACCCTCATCCTAGCTGCCTGGAAGGCAGTCTTCTCCTAGCAGCCTCCAGATGTTGAACTCTCAGCTCCTCCTGCACTACACATGTCTGCCTGGATGTTGTCATGCTCCTGCCTTGATGATAGCGAATTAAACCTCTGAACCTGTAAGCCAGACCCAATTAAATGCTGTCCTTATAAGAGTTGCCTTGCTCATGGTGTCTCTTCAAGCAGGAAAACCCTAAGGCACCCACATCCAGCAAAATTATAGTCAAACAGCTGTGCTCTAGAGATGGGCCTGGCTTAAGGGTCAAAAGCAACCTGCAACCCAGAGAGATACAGAGGGTAACCAGATATACAGAAGAAACACACAGTGGCATGGACGTATCTCACAAGGAAGAGTCATGAGGACAGTGATGAGTCAAGGGTATAGATCATGGAGGGAGTCAGGTGCAGGAGCGTGAGACAGTTGGTCCATGGCTGTCATACGGTGTGGGTCCATTTATGTATACATTCAAACAAAGTGATTCCCGTACATCTTAGGAGAGACCACATGCAAGGCAGGAAACACTGGGGGACTTCTAGAGAAGAACCAGTAATCTTGTCTCAATTTGGGTGCCTGAGCATCTGTACTGGCTGGTTTTGTGCGTCAACTTGACACAAGCTGGAGTTATCACAGAGAAAGGAGTCTCAGTTGTGGTAAATGCCTCCATGAGACCCAGCTGTAAGGCATTTTCTCAACTAGTGATCAAGGGGGAGGACCCAGCCCATGGTGGGTGGTGCCGTCCCTGGGCTGGTGGTCCTGGGTTCTATAAGAGAGCAAGCTGAGCAAGCCAGGGGAAGCAAGCCAGTAAGAAACATCCCTCCATGGCCTCTGCATCAGCTCCTGCTTCCTGACCTGTGTGAGTTCCAGTCCTGACTTCCTTTGGTGATGAACAGCAACGTGGAAGTGTGAGCTGAATAAACCCTTTCCTCCCCAACTTGCTTCTTGGTCGTGATGTTTGTGCAGGAATAGAAACCCAGACTAAGAGACCATCTTATACATCCAACTTTGTGACATTCAATAAAAAGACACCTCATGTCCCCTATGTCTGGGGGTTGTGCTTTATTTCCCTCTGTAAAAACATTTACTTTTCGAGTGTTTTCGAGGAGGAGCTGAAGAAATGGCTCAGTGGTTAAGAGCACTTGCTGCTCTTTCAGAGGATCCAAGTTTAATTCCCAGCACCCACATCATGTGGTTCACAGACAACTGTAACTCCAGTTCCAGGAGATCTGACACACTCTTCTAGCCTCTTTGGGGGCCTATGCTCATGTGCTTACACTCGCGCCCGCACACACACACACACACACACACACACACACACACACACACACACACACACTTCTAGTAAAGCTCTCTTCTCCGGGCTCCATTCTTCCCTAGCCATGTGATTACAGCGGCTATCTTCCAATTAAAATGTGGCCCACGCATGTGTCCCAATCACAAGCTGGGACCGGAGCCAGCCTGGCTGAGCATGAAGACTGCACCTCTGGCTCACAGGATTAGCAAACGTAATTCCCCAAACAGCCTGTGCCCAGCCCACCCACACACCAGGCACTGCAGATCAGAGCAGATTGACCCATGCTGCAGAGCCAGAGAGGCACCAGCGCCCACGGCTGCACGTCAGTTCTCCACACACAGCTGTCAGGCATCACAGCAAGTCCCTGGAGTCGTCTGGAACGAGACCTGAGTCCTCAGAATCCCATGGTGTCAGATACCTGGTCTCCCCCAAAAGCCCCTGGACCATAGTATATGCCTCCAGCTATTATCCATGATAACCAGTTACTACTCCATCACTACTGCTAGACACATGCAGGACAAGATGCCCTGCTGAAGCAGTCAGCCACTGAAGTTATTGGTGCACCATCCTCAAAGCCCGGTCTGTAGCCGGTCTTTGCTTATTTTGTGGGTTCTTTCTTCTACCCTTTTCACCCCCTGTTCTACCCTTTCAACTCTCTAACGCTAGATAAAAGAGGGAAAAGGAGGTGATGTTATTGTTAGAGTACTTCCTGCAGATTAGGGGCATTGAGTTCTTTGAGACAAGTTTGATCCTCCTCCTCCTCCTCCTCCTCTTCTTCCTCCTCCCCTTCTTCTTTTCTCCTCCTCTTCCTCCTCCTCCTTTCTCCTTCTTCCTCCTCCTCCTCTTCCTTCTCCTCCTGCTTCTCTCTTCTCCTTCTTGTTTCTTCTTTGCACAGAACTACTTAACAAACTACAACCAACAACCCACTCCATGTCTCAGTAAGAGAGGGCATTTACACGCCCTCTGAAAAGCCCACAGAATTCCAAACATCACACAATCATAGAAACTATCTGCTGCTGTCAAAGTCACTCCCTTGCTAGAGCATGAGACAAATAATAGTCAGCTGCTGTGGACAATCTGAAGCAGCCCATATTCTACACCTGGGACTAAAATGAAAACATATTCTTGTAATATTTCTGTGGTTTTTTTTAAGAAATCAAAACTCCAAAATTCTCACTACACCAGTCTGTGATGGAGTCAGATGGAAGAGGAAGTCGATGGACCACGTGATCACCAAGCTCATTACAGTGAAAACACTCACATAGAACACTCAGTACAATCCTTCCCTTCCATTCCAGATTCTCATTCTCAGCCTTCTGCGTCCATGGCCACACTACCCGGAATTCCTGCCCAGAAGACTGATGTCTCTCTGCCTAGGTGCCCAGGGCTGGCCCAATTGTCTCTCTTCATGTTGTCCATCCATGGTAGTTTGGCTGCCATAGGTTCATATGTTTCAGTGCTTGGTACCCAGTTAGTGGAACTGTTTGGGAAGGATTAGGAGGTGTGGCTTGTTAGAGAGGGCATGTCTCTAGGAGTGGGTTTTGATATTTCAAAATCCATTGCCAGACCCAGAGGTGTTATCTCTCTCTCTCTCTCTCTCTCTCTCTCTCTCTCTCTCTCTCTCTCTCTCTCTCTCCCCCTCCCTCCCTCCCTCTCTCTGCTACCTACAAACCAGGATATAAAGTACTTGGCTACTGGCCCAATACCAAACCTTCTGGCTTTCCACCATGATGATCACAAACCAACAACTGTAAGTAAGCCACGAGTGAAATGCTTTCTTTGTAAGAGATGCGTTTGTCTCCTCACAGCAATAGAACCCTGACTAAAACGGCCATTTATTTCATTTATGTATGGCTTGGTGGGTTCTTCTTTTTTTCCTGTGCTATATTGGCATGAAGGGCCTTCTCCTTACCATGACAATGAGCAGGGAGGTGCACTCCTTTTTGGCTAAGTCTCAGGGATGACAGCAGATCCTCCGCTCGGTCCCCTGAGCTCTGTCTTACCTTGGTCACTCCTCATGGCAGCCAGTGGTTCTTGTAATGTAAGGCAGGTCTTACATCCTGGGCTTTAAAGCCCTACGGTGGTGCCCAGCCTAGTCTCAATGGAATCTGAAGTCTCTTCAAAAGACATAAAGCCCTGGGAGAATGCCATCCTTGGCCACCTTGCTGGCCAGCTGTCTCCACCCTTATCCATGCACGACAGCATCCCTGACCTCTATGGTGACCCCCAGACCATGCCACAGTTGGCTGCCTGAGGGCTTGTGATGAGTGTTCCCTCCATCTCTCCCACACCTGCTCTGAGCTCTGTTCCTCAGAGAAGCCTTCCTCCACCAACCTATCTAAAGGAACCTCCAGATCCTAGGCTGTCCCCTGCCCTGTTCTCCTATTGGTAGTTATTGCCTCTGGACACCAATGAACACAATGCTTTCAACAACAGTCCGTCTCTATGAACCATGGGTAAGTCAGCTTCAGAGAACAGAGACTCTGTCCCCATGACAGCTTGTCACCAGACCCCATACCTGCTCTCAGTAAAGGCTTTGGGACCTGCTGGTGGTCACACAGGACAAAGGAGGCAGAGAGGAACTTGGGAATTGGATGTGGTTTCAGGAATGTGTGCAGCCTGCACAGACTAACACCCCGGCCCTTCACGCCTGCTCTTTTCTGCCTGGAAAGTTCTTCCCCGGACCCCTGCATGGCTAAGCCCCATTCTTCCCACCTCAGGCCAATGTTCCCAGACAGGCCTTCCCTCTGAGCATGTCCCTGGGACCCCATCTCTCTCCCATCCCCTCCACCACCCAGCCCTGTTGCTATTCTGCCCTTCTCACATCTCGACCCCACAGAATCTGGGAGGGATTTCTGATCAGCGGTATGACATCCGAGACCCTTGTGCAACAGACCCAGCTGGGGCACGTGTCTCGTGCCACCGGAGGAATTGGTGTGGAACTGATGAGGTGGAACATGTCTAAACCCTGGAAATCTCAAAAACCGATATTAGAGTCTCATCCTGAGACCGGCAGGATTGGAGCTAACTCCCTCCCTGTTTCTGTCCCTGCCTCGGAACAAGTGACCTGGAGACCTCCAATCAGGTGGTCACAGGTAGTCAGTCACTTAGTACAGCGGCCGGAATTCTTTCCCATGCAAATGAGGCGTCTCTCTAGCCTTAGCCTTCAGCCAATCACCTTTGTCCCCCTGGATATTCATACATAGATATATGGATAAAGTAGACACAGTCAAACCTACCTCAAGAAAGGAAATATGAACAAGCTAAGATTATCTCAGAGAGCTGCTTCACTGAAGACGATCAGAGGCCAAAAGAACCGTAACACTGAAATTCTCAGAGAAGGTCTTCCCCGACACCCTTCCTCCTTTCAGCCTGGTATCACCTGGACACCCCGAGAGGAAGAAATCGAAAGACATGGAACCATAGCTTTCCTCCTGGACTCTGCCTTACCCTCTGGCCTGGCAAATGGCAGCATCTGATGCCCTGGAGTGAGGGGCAGACTGTGGACCCCACCTATCCCAGACGTTGCCCTATACTCTCCAAGCCAGCAGTGTCTGGACGCCTCCAGAGGAGAAGCAGAACCCTGAACCACAGACCCTGATGCCATGCTCACTCACCACCAGCCCTGAAACTGGACCCAGTTACTAGAGAATGCAAGGGCCTTTGTGGATGTTTCGGGACGCCTAACCCAAGCATTCATTCGCTCAGGTATGTTTGTGCATGCGTGCAAATATATATATAAAGAAGAGAGGCAGGGGAGAAGGAGGAGAGGAGGTAGGGGAAACTTCGGTCAGGATGTCATATATGAGAGAAGAATAAGCAAACAAACAAATAGCACTGGTTGCTCTTCCAGAGGTCCCAGGTTCAATTCCCAGCACCCACATGGTGGCTCGAAACCATCTGTAACTCCAATCCCAGGGGCTCTAACACCCTCTTCTGGCCTCCAAGGGCACTAGGCATGCCTCCTGTACACAGACATGCATACAAAGCATTCATGTGCATAAAGTAAAAATAAATCACTCATATATATATATATATATATAGAGAGAGAGAGAGAGAGAGAGAGAGAGCACGAGCGAGGTGAACATCAATTGAGAAGGTCAATCGCTTACCATTGACTGTGGCCTCTACATGCATGTACACATGTGTGTGCTCACACACACACACACACACACACACACACACACCCCAAATGGCAGCTACTTCCTGCAGTTTGAGATCCAACTAACTGGCCAGTCACCCAGGGAACCCACCGTGCCCATGCTCTCGGACCCTCATCTCCCTTTGATTTCCTTGGGCTCCCTGTTATCTGTTCCAAACACTTCCAAATTTGCTTCTTTTCCTAATCTCTCCTCCCCGGGCAACTCCCGTGTTTCTCTTGTGGTCCGTGTCTCTGCAGCTCATGTCACACACACCCCCCGGCCTTCATTAGAATATTTCAAATGAAGACCTTTACTGCCTCCCCGCCCCCCCCGCCACGGAGCACGCTGGGCCTTCCCCGCACAACACAGTTTTAATTCTTATCGCGGGATTTCAGGCAGTTTGTACATTATATCCTATTAAACCCTCAATTCCACTTGAGGTTGTCACAATTCGGAGATTACAGTGTTCGGCGGGCGGCGGGGTGTTCTGCCGGGGATACGTGCACTTTGCTCGCCGACAGACTCAGTTACGTGAGCCTGTATTTCACACCTCATTTGATTTCACAATGAGACCGACATATAAAAAGAAGCAATTACTTATTTAGATTACGGAATCGTTTCAGAGGGATATTCGATTATGTAATGGTTTCAGGAGGATATTCATAGGTATGATCAGGCTGTCGTGCTGGAGGAGGGCTCCCTGCTGGGGGTGGGGGGAGTTGAACCCTGAACATGACGGAGACACACACACACAGAGAGGTCTCTGGGAGGGGAGCCCCTCTCATTTGAGAAACGGCTTCCTCTTTTCCATGTAGCATTTTTTTTTTAAATTTCTTCTAAAGAAGAGAAAAAAATCGCAAAAACAAAAAGGGACTTCTGAGAAGCAGAACACTTCTTTTCCATGCAAAGCATGACCGTGGGCTGCCTATATGGCTCAGTAAACAAGAGGGCTTGCTGCAAAAGCATAAGGACCTGACTTCGAACCCCTAACCCCTACGTAAAAAGCTGGGCATGTAACCCAAGCACTGTAGGGTTGTGGAGACGGGAGATGACTGTGGCTTGCAGGCAGCCAGCCAGGTTCAGTGAGAGACCCTGCCTCAGGGGAATGATGGAAACAGGACACAAGGTCTCCTCCTCTGTCCTTTGAGTGCACACTCGGCCAACGTAACATTTCAACGAATCAGTTCTCTCTGCATCTACCATGGAGACCATCTTGATAAGCCCAGGGCTCTTGGCCTCTTCCTGCCCGATGTCAGGTTGAGTGGCATTGCATTTACAGAGACAGTTCCCTCCAACTCACGTCACCCTCAGTGTTCATGTTCAAGCCCCACTGAGTGCCCACTGACTACCCTTTCCCTCCTTTCCCCATTCCGCCCAAGCCCTTGGGAACTCTGATGCAAACCCCCCGCTCTGAGTCAGTCTGGATGGATATATGATCTGAGTTGTTCCAGGAAGAGCTCAGAACAACCATCCTGGGGCTCGTGCTAGACTTAACCAGGAAAAATCAACTTCTCCCTAGAGCAGCAGTTCTCAACCTGTGGGTCGTGGCCCCCTTGGGGATTGAAACACCCTTCCGCAGGGGTCTCCTAGGACCATCAGAAAACAGACATATGTGCATTCCAATTCATAGCAGTAGCGAAATTAAAGTTATGAGGTAGCAGCGAAAATAATCTTACGGTTGGGGGGGTCACCGCAACGTGGGGAACTGTATGAAAGGGTCGCACCATTAGAAAGGTTGAGGACCACTGCCCTAAAGTGACTGTGTGGTCAGACACTAGGAGTTCCTAGTCACTACGCTGCTCCCAAGAGGGAAGGGAGGACCCTGGAGAGGGGTGGAGACAGGTTGTGGGGGAAACTCAGAGAGTGCCAGACACTTCCCCCCACCCCAACTTCTGACGTAGACCACTGTCAGCATGGACCTTAGCGGCAACCACAGGACAAGACCGCCTAGATAACCACACAGGGAGGTGCATTCTCCCACTGTGGCTATAAACTCAACAGACCCTGTGCTAAACAGAATGGGGTTACAGGCCAGGGCAGAGCCTATCTGTGAAGAACATGGCCACCTGTGCCCACTGACTACCCTCTCCATCCCCTCATGCCCTAGCAGCCAAGCCTGCCTCTCCTCAGCCGCATAGCAACACAGGAAATTTACCTCCCAAGCTGGTCTGCTCCTAGGCAGGGTTTCCACTGCCTGTTACCTAGATCCAAACCAAAACTCTGCTTGGGAGGGAGCTGGAGGGAGTCAGGAGAGGGCATTCCACTTCCTTCCAATAATTAGATACTGCTGGATAAGTCTTCGATGCACGGATGGGCTGAAAGCATTAGTAGCCATGAGGACACAAGCTTGGAAGATGCCCAAGAAGCCACACGGAATACTGCTGTGTGAACCAACTGTGGAAACAGACGCCTTCGTCTTTGCTACACGAGGCCACGAAGCCCTTTTCAGCAGCCACTTTGGGGCAATCACCTACACCTTTGCACCTGGAAGCCCTTGAGCCAATGTTGACGACTCAGGACCCAGGGTGACTGGCAGGCACACTCAGACATCCAGGGAAGCCCTGGTCATGTGATGTCACAGCCTACACTCCTTCCCTGACACTGGCTGCCCCAGGGTGTGACTGATGAGCTCTGAGTGGGAGGTGGCATAACCAGCGTCAGGCCACTCAGCCTGAGTCATCCTTCCTCCTGGAAGACACTCACGGGCAGCACAGTACGGCTCTGGGGTTGGCTGGGGTCACTTGAGAAGTGACAGCACACACCGGGCAAGTCCACGGAAAAAGCTCAGCCTCCACTCTCATGGGGGGCCCACTCACGACCCACACTGACTCATCCCCAAGGCCCATGGGTCTCCTGGGCAGTAAAAGACCCGAAGCTAGAGAAGAGAGAAAGGAGTCTAGAATGATTTACAGAGATGCTTGTCTCAGTGACCAGGGCATTGGACTTCACCCTGGGTGGCATCTGAGCTGGTGGCAGGGTCAGCAGCCATTCAGACAGGACTGCTCCTTGACCCAAGGCGGGAGACAGACAGACAGACAGACAGACAGACAGGTGCTCCATAAGGGAAGAGAATAGAGGTGACAAGGGGTGGGGCTGATGAGTTAGGAATCTTTCCATGCCCTGCTGCTGAGGTGGTCAAGCCCCTCCCTCATCCTCCCTCATCCCCTCGCCCCTCTCTCCCCTCCCCTTCACCCCTCCCTTGCCCCTCCCTCACCCCTGCTCACCACTCCCCCACCCCAGGCTGGATTCTGATCATTGCAAGGAAAGGACTTGAGATTCTGCACCCACGGCCACCCCACCCCTGACGCCCCACTTCTAATCCCACCCCAAGGAGTGGGTTCAAAACAACAGAAAAAGACTCATTTAAACAGCCAGGGGCCAGAGATGGCTCGGCGGGTAAAGGTGCTTGACTCTTGTGCCCGAGGACTTGAGTTAAAACCCGGGGCCCACGGGAGATGATGAACCAAACCCCTGAAAGCTGTCCTCTGACCTCTCCATGCACCATGACACGCAGACTGACTGACGGATGCGCACACTAATAATAACTAATAATAAATTTAAATTTTAAAAAAATAAGCAGTCGGCTGATAGCTGTGAGCACCCTACTTGCTTTATAAAAGGGCTTTCCCTTTGGCTCTCTCACTGATCCGTTCGCCCCGTTTCAGCCTTCAGTTCTTCGTGGAAACAACAGTAATAACAATATGGTTGTCGGACTCTGAACTCTAATAAATGAGAGACGGGCAGTCTCACTGTGTACTGTGCATGGGACCATAATGGATAGATGCTCGCGGCTGCTGTGCAATCCCTGCTGTGGCTGCACCAGGCTGGTGCGGCTGAAGGAAGGTCCGCCCGCCATCCTGAGCGTGTTTCTCTCTGTCCCCTGCTCTGGTCTACCACCCATCACAGGGCTCACCTGCTCTGAGTGTCCGGGTGGTGGCCCATGCAGGACAGGGCAGCGGTGGTCTGGGTACCATCCTGCTCAATTTCCTCTTGCACTGCCCACTGGTCCTCGTGGCTCACCCGCACGGCCGTAATCTTCACACCCGCAGCCGCCTTGATTCTATGACATAAGAAGAAAGTAGACACATGAGAAAAACAGATTTCATCTGGCTAGGACCATGGGAGACACCGTGGTGGTCTGAATAGGCTTGCCCCTCCCCCCAAAGACTCCTGTGTCTGAATGCTTGGCCCAACCTGAGTGGTGCTATTAGGAGGTGTGGCCTCGTTGGAGGAAGTGCGTCACTGTGGGGGTGGGCTTTGAGGTTTCCTAGACTCTGGCTTCATTCAGTGTGGAATGAGATCCTCCTCCTGGCTACCTTTGGATCAAGATATAGAATTCTTGACTTCTCCCCCACCGTGTCTGCCACGGCCATGTTTCGGGTCATGATGATACTGGACTGAACCTCCTTAAACTGTAAGCCAGCCCCAATTAAATGTTGTCCTTTATAAGAGTTGCCTTGGTCTTGATGTCTCTTCACGGCAATGAAACCCTAGTTGAGACAGACAGCATCTGTATCACATGGAGATCCCCTTCCCTGGAGACTAGGGGGGCGAGGCTGGGCGAGGCTGTGAAAGGCTTTCCTCTAAGACTGACCTTAGGGAGAGAGAGGGCTCAGTGGTTGAAGGCACTTATGGCCTGAGTTCAGCATCCAGAACCCACATGGTGGAGGGGAAAAAACCAACTTCCTTAAGGTGTCCTCTGACCTCCACACACCACCATGGCCCAGGCGCCCACCTCCACACATACAAAATAAAGAAATAAATGTAAGAGAAAAATGTAATGCTGATGTGTTCCAGACCGCGGGCACTGGCTCCCATAGGTAAACCCTGAATTGGGGAAACCAAGGCAGGAGAATTGCTACAAGTTCAAGGTCAACCTGGGAGACCCTGTCTTATGAACAAACAAGCAAATAAACAAATCGTGTCCCTTTTACAAGCGCCATAGCTTGTTGCTACACACCTCCATTTTCTGTCACCCGGTTTGAAATGAACTATTTTATGGAAATTTTATCATAGTATTAGGAAGATAGGTAAGGGGAGAGCACGTGGTAGAGAGAGAGAACAGATTGATGCTACCTCTGGTCT
This sequence comes from Rattus rattus, assembly GCF_011064425.1. Lineage (NCBI taxonomy): Eukaryota > Metazoa > Chordata > Mammalia > Rodentia > Muridae > Rattus > Rattus rattus. The sequence goes on from NC_046169.1 coordinate 28,270,068, forward strand.
CCATGTATGCACCTCGGTACAGACATCCAACACGTAGCCACTAAATATATGAATAATTGTAATAAAAAATTATATAAGGAGGGAGGATGTGGGTAAGGGACCCAGGCCAGGCGTGATTGAAATGTGAGAGGAGGAGGTATATGTGTTAATGGGTGATGTCTAGGCGCCAGACCTGTCCTGAAGCCTAGCTCTGTCACCTGCCTTAGGGAGTCTGGGATGGACTTAGAGAGGCCAACCCCTGTGTGTCCATCAGATACAAAGACAGTGCACTGCCTCCCTCTCCCTCCCTGTGGCCACCTCAGCTCTAGCAAAAACAACACACCCCAGAGGCCCCAATGTCACTCCTCTGCTACCCCCTCTCCTGCATCTGATCCTTCACTCTTCCTGCTGGATTTGGGTCTTAATCTCCTCCTCCACAAAGCTTCCTTTCTGGACACCATGACACCCTAGCAGTTAATGTATGCATGCCACGAACAGAGGTGCCCTGTTCCATCCCTGCCCCTGGCCAAAGGACCGAGGGAAAAAGATGTTCCAGAACCTATGTCTACATTCAAAGTCCTTCTTGCCGAAGCTGCACCCTTTCCCTGTGGGTCCTCTAACAACTCCCACGGGGATCCTTCCTGCACATACGATGGCTCAGAAAACCCCCTTCATCATACCAATGTCAGAGCAGAAGTGGGAACCGGTGGCCTGTGAGACCCCTGTGAGACCTGAACTACATCACTGAGCTTGTGAGTCTCAGTTTCTCCTGGATGAGAGTCCCTCATCCACTGTGGTCTTGGCAGGACTAAGGATGCTCACAGAACACTGGATGACAGACCACCACTAATGGTTGAATTCAAACATTCAAGAGTAGTACTAACTACTCTTGGGAGATCTAGCTGGGCTGCTGGGCACCCACTGCCAAGCATCCTGAGCACTACTCCAAACCTCCAGGCAGAATCTAGCCATTCTCTCTGGATATGTCCTGGTCCTAATTCTGGGCAGAAACTTCTTCCCACCTCCCAAGGCAAAGCCAATCACACACACACACACACACACACACACACACACACACACACACACACACTTTTGGCACATGTCACCAAGCTTTCAAAGGATACCCTGACTCCTTCAGACACCTGACCCTGTCCAGCTCTCATATATAAGGCTTTGTCCCACAGTGTCTTCTTATGGCTATAGGGTGATGGCAACCACTCCAGACCGTACATCTTTATCCTCAGTTTGAAAAAAAAAAAAAAAAAAAAAAAAAAAAAAAGATTCTCCTCCTGAAAACAAAAATCCTAAGGCCAGTTTTTACAGGCTGATTTGATGGGGTTTTTTTCCCATAATAGATGAGGTTAATCCCGTATCAGAAGGATTTAAAAAGAAAGGGATGCAGAAAAAGAGATTCAAGTCATCGAGGAAGAAATGCGTGCTGGGTATTAAAAACACTTGTAAAGCAAAATTGTTGATATGTTGCCTGTCTCTTAAGCACAAGTTATGAGATTCTTCTTAGAGCTCAGTCTCCCAACTAAATCCCCCTTAACTTCAGGCTATATTTGTTAAAGCGATTTAAGCTCACAGAAATTCAGGTCTTAAATATTCACTAACCTTGTTTTAGAAAAAAAAAATATGTATCTTCAGACTTGGGGATATTCTTAGCACTTGGTATTTTAAAACTACAATATCCGAAGCTACGTCGAAGAGATTAGCGGCCCCGCTGCTGTGGTGAGCTGGAGGTTTCGAAGGCTAAGCCATAAAAGTGACCATCATAACGTGTCCAGAACACGTAAGGAAAGTAAGCCACGTGACTCAGTAACAAGCTAGCCACAGACAGAAGTCTTCCAGGGAATGGAGCCATCAGAATGCAAGGTTTAGGGGCTAGGGAAAGGGCTCAGTTTGTAAAGTACTTGCTGGTCTTGCTGAGGAATCCAATCGGATTCCCAGCACACAGGCCAGGAGGCTCACAGCCAGCTGTTACCCCAGATCCAAGGGAATCTGTCGCCCTCTTCTGGCCACTGCGGGTAACTGCATGAACATACACATAAAGACAGATGCCTAAATTCTGGAGGCTAGAGGAGGCAGGCCATGTTGAGAGTACATTTTTTAACAGCTCTTTAAATTTGAAAGATGGCAGAGAAAAAAATCCAAGTGAGGAGACCTTCAAGTACCTGCCACATAAGACCTGCCAGGGCACCCGCAGAGCAGACGGGGTCTCCCTCCTGCACTCTCTGGAGTGGATCCTGAAAATATATTTATTTTTGGCCTTTGAGTCAGAGAGAAAATGGGAGGCTCTAAAGAAACAAGATCTCTGAGAAGCATGGGGCTCAGCTCCAAGATCAGGGATGGGCAGGGTCTTCTGTGTGTATAGGTGTGAGCATCCCCTTGGTGGCACATGTCCACAAGGCAGGTGCCATTTCGGGAAATTATCCAAGTGTCTGACCTTTCATCTCAGCCAAAACGTACTTAGTTTAATTTATTTATTTGATACAGGGTCTTGCTATGTAGCAGCTCTGGCTGTCCTGAAATTCACTATGTAAACCAGGCTGACCTGGAACTCGTGGAGACCTACCTGCCTCTGTCTCCCAAGTGCTAGGACTAAAAATATGAGTCACCACCCTTGGGTACATACAGAGAGTGGTAAGGCCAGTGAGACTCCTGTCTGCTTTGTGATACGAGCTGTGGGCCTGTGACTTTTCTCACTACCTACAAAATATCTCCTAAGAACAATTTACAGAAAGCAGGGCTTATTTTGATTAATGGTTTAAGGGCACGGCCCATCATGGCAGCCCATCATGGCGGGGAGGCGTGGCACAGGAGCGTGAGGCAGCCGGTCACGTGACAGCCACAGTCAGGAAGCAGAGAGAGACGGATGATGGTGCTCAGCTCACTGTCTCCTGTGTATTCAGTCCAAGACCCCAACCCATGGGACAGCACTGCCCATGTTCATGACACAGCAGGTTTTCCCACCTCAGTTAATGCAATCTGAAAACTCCCTCACAGGCATGCCGAGCCTCGTTCCCTAATGGCCATAAAGAATGTTAATTTGGCGGTACCAACCATCATACTGAGCATGCCCAAAAGATGCCCCACTCTAACCTGCCAACTGTGTTCTGTGTCCCTGGGCTGAGCGTGATGGAAAGCGTGCTTCCTTCCTTCCCTCTTGAATTCTGACCTTAAACTGAGTATGCTTTGGAATGTGCTCCCCACCACCAACCAGAGGGTGCTCCCACCACCGACCAGAGGGTGCTCCTACCAACAACCAGAGGGTGTTCCCACCAACTAGAGGGTGTTCCCACCAACAACCAGAGGGTGTTCCCACCAACAACCAGAGGGTGTTCACACCAACAACCAGAGGGTGCTCCCACCAACAACCAGAGGGTGTTCACACCAACAACCAGAGAGTGCTCCCACCACCAACCAGAGGGTGCTCCCACCACCAACCAGAGGGTGTTCCCACTTGAACACATAATGTGCAGACTCCCCAATAAAATCGCCACCCTTCCTTTGCATGGAAGAGCATTATTCTAGAAACAGCGCCAATACCTTCTTTAGCATAATCTTTCCACCAAGTGTTTGTTTCTTGGCCACACTTGTGTGAGCTTTAGGCTAAGATGGGCACCTGCTGCCCTCTCTTGTCTCTTTGCTCTCTGCAATCTTCCACCCTAGAAAGTCAACTAGGATGCACACACCTCGAGACACACACCAGACATCAGGTGTCTTCTTCTATTATTCTCTCTGCCTTATTTCTTTAAGATGTTATCTCTCTATGGATCTGGAGAGGTAGCTCAGTAGTTAGAGCACTGGCTGCTTTTCCAGGAGAGCAAAGTTCAGTGCACAGCACCCAGACAGTGGTGTCCTACTTTACTGGAGATCCAAAGCCGCCTTCTGCCTCCTCAGGCACCAGGCTTGCAAGTGGTAAACAAACATACATGCAGGCAAAACACAAACAAACAAACACACTTACACATACAAAATAAACATAAACTTACAAAACCAAGACAGGACCTCTCGCTGAACCTGAAGTCCATCTTGAGGCTGCTAGACTGGTTGGCCAATCTCCCAGCATCCACCCCTCCATAGGCACAAACAGCCATGCTGGACTTCTTACATGGGTGCTGTGCATTTAAACTCAGGTCCCCGTGCACATACAGCAAGCGCTCTTAACCCACTGAGCCATCTCACTAGCCCTTTGCCAGGCATCTTTGGACCTTAGCTTTCTTTCCATAAAGCCGTAAATACTCAATGTGTCTGTGCTGGAGAGTTTCATGCTAACTTGGCTCAAGCTAAAGTCATCTGAGAGGAGGGGACCTCAATTAAGAAAATGCCTCCATGAGATCCGCTATTAATTATTAACAGTAATAATTAATTACTATCTTAATTAGTAATTAATGGCAAGAGCCTAGCCAACTGTGGATGGTGCTGCCCTGGGGCTGGTGATCCTGGGTTCTCTAAGAAAGCAGGCTGAGCAAGCATAGGGAGCAAGCCAGTAAGCAGCACCCCTCCATGGCTTCTGCACCAGCTCCGGCCTCCAGGCTTCTGCCCCATTTGAGTTCCTGTCCTGACTTCCTTTGATCATGAAGTACGATGTAGAAGCCAGATTAACCACCCCCCAAGTTGCTTTGGTGATGGTGTTTCATCACAGCAATAGGAACCCCAAGACAGCATCTAACATATTCCTGAAAGTGAACACAGGGTTCACGCCGAGGTGATACGTGTGTATCGCTTTCTGGACATATATTTGAGCACCTAAATCAGCAAGAACTGGAGCTACCCCTGAGCTGCCCACGTCCATCTCTTACGCCACTGCCACTGAATATTAACTGACAAAACCCATCCGGTCTCTGACATTTTCTGCTGTACAGAGGACCAGCTGCAATCCACCTCGGATTCACAGAAGACGAAAAAAAAGTTAGCCCTGCCATCCAAGGGCAAAAGGAGGGGATGCAGAAAGGCTGTTTAATATTCTCCCCATCCTTGTGAGGAAAGAAAGCAAATATTAAATCAAGGGAAATCTCTGGAAGCAGTCAGAGAGCTAGCCTTTGTCACATCCATCACTTTGGAATAAATATTAACAAACAAACCCAAGACAGAAAAAAGACGCGGTTCATAACTCAAAAGTCGCCTGACCTTTTATGGAATTAAACTCATTTTCTGTCGAGCCTGCTATTTGTAGAATGTTTCTGGTAACATACATTTTCACGGCTCTACCAAAGAAAGGGTCTTCCATCGGGATCTTTACGGGGGCTCATGAGCCTCAGTAAGAGGCTTTCTTCGCTCCCTCGGACATACACAGTTCTTTCCTTCCGATGTGTGGGTTATGCTCTGTTTAAGGACATGTGTCTGCAAGCAGAGTGCTCACGGCCCCCGTGACACACACGTGTGCACAGGGCACTGGAGCAGGCCCACTCTCAACACCTCTTCTCTCTCCACACTACTTCTTACGCCACGGAACTTTCTCCCATGTTCCAGACTCACGTAATGAATACTTGAAATCACCTCTGAAGGGTGCCAAGGACGGAGACGGCTCGGTGGTTAAGAGCGTTTGTTGCTCTTGCAGGGAGGGACAGAGGTTTGGTGCCCAGCACCCACATCAGGGCTCACAACCATCTGTAACTACAGATCCAATGCCCTCTTCTGGCTTCTGCAGACACTTCATGCACATGGTACGTATACACACACGTGGACATATTTAACTTAAACAAATCTAAAAGAAAGGGGGAAATTGCCAAGGACTAGCATCCTTAAAACACTCCTGGTTGAACTAAGCCTCAATCCACCCATAAATACAAACAAAACCACTCCATGTCTCTTGTCCCCCCCCCTCCACTTCGGAAAGGACCACCAGCCATGGAATGACCCAAAGCAGGAATTGGGCGCATACACCTCAACGTTTACATAGATTTCAGAGGTCAACTCTCAGGAACCTGGTCTTCATCATGGCTTCTGGGGACTTCAGGTCATCTGGCCTATGCGGCAAGCACTTTGACAGGTTGGGCCACCTTGCTACCCCCGCACCTCTTTACTTTCTAATACTTAAATCCATTTCCATCCTCATTGGGCCAGACTAACATTCTCTCTCTCTCTCTCTCTCTCTCTCTCTCTCTCTCTCTCTAAGATTTATATATTTATTTTATGTATGTGAGTGCTCTGTCTTCAGACACACCAGAAGAGGGCATCAGATCCCATTCCAGATGGTTGTGAGCCACCATGTGGCTGCTGGGATTTGAACTCAGGACCTCTGGAAGAGCGGTCAGTGCTCTTAACCACTGAGCCATCTCTCCAGCCCCAGACTAATATTTTCAACAGTAGTAGGCAACCCCTCCCAAACCAGCCCTATCCCCCTCTGAGGTCTCTTGCCCCGTTCAAAGACAGAGAAGTAGGTGGCTGTCATCCTGGGGGTCCCTGCGTGGATAGAGATGCAAAGAGCAGGAAGCAAACTGATCTTTTACCATCCACCCACATGAGTTGCTCCTGAATGGAATCATAGTAGCTCCCAGGGTCCCTCAGGGTCAGTACTGGGGTGAGGTGGAGTTCTGATGCTTCTCCCTCCAAGCTTGAAGCCAAGAGAACTTTTAGACGGCCGCTCTCCTCCCATCTGCTGAGACCCAAGGCAGTGAACTCGAGTGCCTCCGGGGAGCAGGTAGGAACGCACAGGGCACTTGGTGGGTGAATTCCCTGGGGAGCTGATAAGGAAGGCTGTGACAAAAGGCAACCAGACATTGCAGATGGTGATTCAAGCCAGAAGCGCCCAGAACGGCCAACATCTGACACTTGGTCCCCAGCTGGTGATGCTGCTGTGAAATAGCATGGGATCTTTAGAGATGGGGCCTTGTGGCAGGGGATGGGTGACTAGAGGTGTTACCCAAAAGTATGAGTCACCTGGCTTCCAGCCCAAGTGACCTCTGCCTCCCGGTGAGCAGACACTGTGTAAAAAGCAGCTACCTCTCATTCTCCTGCCATAGGTTAAGAGTCTTCCACCATGCCTCCCCCTAGCCTCAAAAGACATCCTGTCTCCTTCAAGTCCCTGTCATGGTCAGTCTGGATCCAGGGGGAAAGTCTAGCTGGATGACCAAGGTCCATGCTAACATGTTTATCCCTCTCAATCTCCCTTCATAATAAGCCCTTCGTCATCCTGTCTTATGCCAGGGGAAACTGAGGCACAGAGCACAATGCAGGGACGCTGAACTAAGCCACCTGTCCTCAGTCTTGGTTCTTGAGGCCCAACTCACTCCGCCTCCACAATGTTTCTGCCTCCCTCTTCCAGTTGAGCCGTAATCCAAACTCTCCAGCCTTGGTAGGGCTTCCTTCCTGGAGCTCCCCCTGCCTTCGTTGCTCCTGTCTTTTTTATTTATTTATTTATTATATATAAGCACACTATAGCTGTCTTCAGACACACCAGAAGAGGTCATCGAATCCCATTACAGATGGTCGTGAGGCACCATGTGGTTGCTGGGATTTGAACTCGGGACCTCTGGAAGAGCAGTCAGTGCTCTTAACCACTGAGCCATCTCTCCAGCCCTCGTTGCTCTTTTCAAACAAGGCGAATATCCTCCTGCCTTGTTCATCCCCGCTCTGAGAACCTTCCATACCCTCCTAGGGCAGGTCCCCATCAGTGTGAAACAGATACACCCTTTAGGACAGTGGCTCACAAAATCCCCATGCTCACCCATGAGCAGAGGCCTAGAGGCCTCTGGTAGCTGTGGACCATAGCATTTAGAATTAATCACATGCATGTGTTAATCCAAGGCCCTCCCTCTGCTCTTGACTGTGGATATGATGTGAACAGCTGCTTCGTATCCATGCAGTCTTGACTTCCCCATAATGATGGGCTTTAGTTTGGAATTTTAAACCAAATAAATCCCTCCTCCCTTAGGTGAGTGCTCTCATCAGAGGTATCCCAGAAACAGAAATCAAAGCTAAGACACTGGGTATCTCAGGTTCCTTTCCGGATGTCTGAACCAAAGAAGCCAACTTTTCCCATGGATGGTGCGTGAGAAAGAAGGATTTCCTATGTAGCCCAGGCTAGCCTCAAACTCATGATGACCCTCCTGCCCCAACCTCCCAAATGCTGGGTGATAGGGATATGTCATAAATGTGCCTACTTCCTCTTTCCTAGATGCCCGGGTGAGGGCACACCTGCGGGCATGCTCACTCGCTGAAAACTGGGTACATCTGTGAAGGTGTACTGTCATTTCGCAGATTGTGCCAATGGGACCCTGTGATCTCCGCAGGAACCGCTCAACATCCCCGTTTTATGGAAGGCTTACCTTCAACCTTCAGAGGAAGAGTGGTAAACAAGATGTCCTCCTGTGAGCCCCTCCCTCAGCCTCAAACTTTGTTCACTGTCTTGGGCAATTCCCTCTGGACTCAGGCCTTGGAGAAGTGGGAGTAAGGGGGATTTTTTCAAGGGGACAAAATTGCAGCAAGGGAAGTTGAAATCACCCCTGTTCCAGAGAGCTGCCTACAGGTGACGGCGGCTGAACAAGGAAGGGGACACAGATGGCCATCTCCGACACAACCAGCCAGTGACCTTTGAAGACCCGACCTCAAACTCAAGCTTCATCTGAGGCTGATCCCATTCATCAGTTAGAACACGGGTGCTCCTCCTTCCTGAGCCTGTGACCCTTTAGGACAGTTCCTCCTGTCACGGTGACCCCCGACCACAAAATAATTGCATTGCTGCTTCACGACTGTAATTCTGCCGCCATTATAAATACTAATGCAGATACCTAACATCTCCAGTGGGCTTCGGTGACCCCTGTTGAAAGGGTCATTTGGCCGCCCCTCCCCCAAGGGGTTATGTCATACAGGTTGAGACCGGCCAAGTTAGAGGGATAGAAAAATACACACCATCACACTCGGCCTTCCTGGTCCTGGAAATCCCTAGATCATCCTGTACCATTTTGCTTTTTTTCCCAGGTACCACCTGTACGACGACTTCCTGTTCTGCTTGAAAGCTGGCTGACTTGACTTTACCTTCTCTCGGGAGAGAGCGACACGCTCGCTCTTGCCGTGAAAACCAAACCAGCCTCACTTTCGGTAAAGAGAGCGAAAACCCTAAAATTAGTACCAATGGAAGCAGAACAATGTTACAATGTTACTGAATGCCAGCCAGACACTGCAGTCTGCCAAGGGCTCGGAGCCTTGTGGGTTCTTGTTGTTCCCAACACAATAAAGCAACAGATGAGATTCCCAGGTGGCTGTGGGGCACCGTAGACCATCTCCCCGAAGTACTTTGGATGGAAGACAGACAAAACCCAGTGACCTGTCCTCCATACCCTCGCCTCCAAGGGCCTTCTGGGTATCATCCTAACTCCACTTCCGGATGGCTGGTGCTTTCCCGGTTGTGAGGACGCGCTGCCGTGGAGACGGTGTGCAGCCTACGAACGTCACCGCAGAACATGGGAACTTTTGGAAGGAGGCCGAACTAACAAAACACAGCAAGCACTAGAACGCAGAGGTGAGTCTGTGTTTGTGCTGGGTCTCACCCAACCAGGCTGCGGCTTCCTCAGAATGCCTGTCCCGTCACCATGGTAACGTGAAGCTGCTTCAGCAGAGTCAAACTTTCTACTCTGGCGTTCTAGTGTGCCGTGGGCTCCTTCAAGACCACGGCAGCCACCAGTTACAGAACGAGTCACCCCGGGCCGATAATTATGTAACCCAGTGGGTGCCGCACACACCTGTGCCCTGCTTCCTTCTCTCCTGTTCCAGTGCAGTTTTAAGCTCAAAAGCAGAGGAGGGTGATGCTCTGTTCCCGGCTGCAATTAACTCCAGAAATATGTGTCCTTTCGCAATGAAGTCAACCTCTGTGCACAGACCTGGGGAGTCTCTGAGGAGATTGGCACTGGGCTCTGAGAACTGATAAAAGGGTGAGCTATAGCCTCCTGCTTATCTCTGGGCTGTGTGTGTGTGTGTGTGTGTGTGTGTGTGTGTGTGTGTGTGTGTGTGTGTGTACGTGAGTATGCATGCACAGGGTGTCTCTGTGTGGCTGTCTCTGTCTTTGTGCTTCTTTCTCTTTCTTTGTCTTTCTCTCTCCATCTCTCTGTCTCTGTGTATGTCTCTCTGTGTCTCTGTCTCTCTGTCTCTCTGTGTCTCTGTCTCTGTCTCTCTCTCTCTACACACACACACACACACACACACACACACACACACACACACACACACACACACACACACTCCAGCCTGGAACCAGAAGGACAAACATGACAGTTTTAATTCCAGTTGTCAAATCTGGAATCAACTGAAACCCAAACTACTAGACATTCCTGGAATTTCTCTTGATCAAATTTCTTGAAGTGGAAGACCACCGTACCCCACCCCTGCTAAACCTGGGCTGTACCTTCTGGGGGTGGCTCAGATGAAAGGACATACAGGAAGGAAACTTTGCTTTTTCATGCTTGCCCTCACTCTCGATAGCTTGTTCATCTATCCTGTCACTGTCCCATCCAACATCTTCTAGATCCCAATATGGACTGAAGACCAGCAACTCTCCAGGAATCCTCCAGGCCTCACTCCAGCAACAGACTAGGACTGTAGAGACATCCAGCCTCCGGGCCTGAACAACTATCGCATTCTTCATCTTCAGTCAGGAGACAGCTATGACTAGACAACCCAGACTGCATCCTGTGAGTCACTCTAATAAATACCCTTCTATTATATGTGTTCATCCAATCGTGTCTGTCTCTTCCAAGAACCCTGACTAATACAGAGGAGACCACAGCTGACCAGTGAGTCCCACGGAGCCTTTCTGCCCCATCTCCCCAGGGCTGGGATTATAATCTCACACCACATGCCTGGCTTTTTTATTTTTGCATAAACGTTCCAGGGATAGAACTCAAATCCCCCTGCTTGCAAAGCAAGAAATTTAACCACCTAAACGTTCATCAAGCCCATTTAGCATCTGAGTGAGTCCTTCGTGCTCAAACGAACTACCCAGGACTGCATATTCAAAGGAGCCATGCGGTACCGTGCATTCAAGTGAACATACTCTTGACCACAGGTTGGCCCAAGCCTGAGGCTGATTATCACACTAATTTCTCACCCACGTTTATACATAGACGTGGCTTTTTTTTTTTTTAAATCTCAGCTCCACGATTCCAGTACATTGTGCCTTATCTAGATGCCACAAAATTTCCATAACAGCAGAATTTACATACAGATGGCAAATAAATAAAGCTTGCCTGTGGCTTGGGCTATGGTTCTTGTGGTCAGAGGGTCCTATTAGGGCTTTATGAACTCGCTCGGTGATGGAACGTTCTATCGATCTTACAGATTGCTGCAGCACGATCCGACTCTGCTCCGAAATGAAATTAATTCTCAACAGTTCTTCTGCTGTGCAAAGGCACGAAAATTGAGCTTCTTCTGTATGCAGTGCTAGAAATATGCCTCATTTCTCCTTCAAGCCACAAAACGGGTCTCTCTCTCTCTCTCTCTCTCTCTCTCTCTCTCTCATCCCCTTCCCTCTCCCCTTCCCCCTCTGTTATCCATTTTCTTTAATACCATGAAATTGCAATTAGCCTATAGGGCACAGACTAATCAGCACAGAGATTGCCACATGGAAGTCAGTCTAGGCAAGAAAAGAAGGAGGGGCAGCTTCACAACACGAGATGAACTGGGAAAGCCAACAGCACTCCAGTGCAGCCCCCCAGAGCTCTCACGTTGTCTCTGGGAGTTGAACCTTGTCAAGAAACACTGAGGACTCAAGGGACCATGCTGTTACTTTCTGAACCGCTGCCTTCTGTGTCTGCATAGAGGAGGCAGCATTTGTGAGAAAGCCTGGTTAAGGTCTGTCCTAGATGGGCCATAAGACTGACTCCACCCAGGAGAATTCTCATAGAAAGTGACAGGTCTGACGGGAATAAACCTCTCATGAGAGAGTGCTAGGTCGCTAGGGAAGGTCTGAGCTCACCTTTCCAGTGTATTCTTACACCTCTATGTCGAAAGGGACTCCCTAAACAGGAAGCCCAGAGTAAGGCACCTCTGTGCTGTTCTCAGGCCACGAACAGAGCTGCAAGCGTCTACTCTGGTTTTGGGTTTGGTTTGGGTTTTTGCACGGTGCCCTAACTCCATCTTCTAAAGCATTCACTGAACCATAAACACGTATCTCTTAAAGCTCACAAGTGTCGCTCTCAAGGACCCGAGAGCCATTTCTTGGAAATAGAATCCTTGGGAAAAACAGGGCTCTGTCTCCCGGGTTCTGGGGAGGGCAGACCTCTAACAGTCACAGCCAGCAAGGAGATGAAGCAGGTGTCACATCCACACTGGTGACCCTGAGCACTCTTGTCACTCTCCTTCAGCTTTCTTCTCTACCCTCCAATCCTCCCTCTAAAACTGCCCGCCCCCTCACTTGTGAAAACAGAGGTCAGGGCTTCGCTGTTGGTAATTACTAGATAAAAAACCCATCCTCACAACCTTAACTAGAAATGAACACATATGAGTCTCTGACAGCTCCTTCACAGTGATCAAGTGACCATCCTAGTAGCTGACAGCTCAGGGCTCACCAAGAGCCAGTTCTCCCATCCGATGTCACAAAACCACTCACCGAAGAGTGAACTGCTCTGCCAGGGAACCACTGGTCAGAGAAACCAAGAAGGTGGCCGTGTCCCCTTCTCGGATGAGGTTCAGAGGGATGGAAAGAGCCACGTTGTCGTCGAGGCTCACCAAGGACCACCGCAAGTCATCCTGGGTAGGGTAGACCACCACGCTGCCGATCCTTTCCCGGGCGGGGAGCACTGGCTGAGGTTCCTCTTGTTCTGAGTGGATGTTATTTTCCCATTTGCCCTCCTCCTCCAGGGGGCATTGGCCGGCCTCGTTGGCTGGATAAAGGGCAAAATATAGTTCCATGGCTGTACCGCCCAGCAACGCTGGGATCTCCTCCCGGGGTTCGAGGTCCAGACCCGAGCTGAACCACTCAGGTAACAGCTCTAGCTGTGCCACACACAGCCCAGGGGCCCCCTGCAGCCGGCAGCTGGCTGCCACCTCCCTGGCCTCTGGGAAGGCAAACATCTTGACACAGGGAAGATCATCCCCAGGGTCATTTTCATCCCAGCCCATGCCAGTGACGTAGAACAGTGTCTGCACTTTGGGTCGGTTGGAAAAGATGGAGCTGTCGAGGATATGGGATTTGAGCCTCCAGTTGAAAGGGAACCTCTCCATATTTCCGAAAGGGGTGGGCGTGAGCAGGAAGTCCCAGGGCACGGTCTTCTCTACGGAGAAGGGGCCGTAGCTGGCATTGATGGCTGGAGGGCTCTGGGCACGGTGGATGAAGAGCGTGGCGGATCGGGCCTGCAGGCTGGCATTGCGCATGAGGTCCTGGTTGGCCTCCTTGAGGAAGAAAGCCTCTTCTGCATTGGTGACGTGGAAGCTGGCTGGGAGATAGGCAGGCAGGGAAGCAAACCTCTGCAGGCTGTCTGCAACACCTCGACCCGTGCTCTCTGCACAAGAAAGAGGAGGAGAGTCAGGGTCAAGGTCCATTCTGCTCTGTGAGGAAATCGGCATAATAGCATCTTTACCCACCATCCCAGCAAAGTGCTCCATAGCCACACAACCCTTCTTCCCCTCCCATCACGGAAAAAGTCAAAGAATCTTAAGCATCTCCCGGAAAAGCCAAGTATAGAATGCAGATGAACCCCGCTGGCCAAAACTCCAACAGTCCTTGAATTAAACAAGGGCCTCTCCAGAAGGGAAATGTTAGCATTTTCCATACAAGGCAGGCAAGCATAGGGAATGAGTTAGAAGCCTAGAACTCCACTTGGGTTGGGTTATATACACTCTGCTCTTCTAACAATGCACTTGGCAGCTGCTTACTGTGCCACATGTCCCTCTCTGAACAGTGCATCCAGCTACCTTGGATCCCTACCTACTCGGGCTACACTTACATGCCTCTCTCAATAATGAAATAGGTTTCTCCTCCCGTAACAACAAGCAAACTTAGACAGTTCCTATCCAAATATACCTTCCCAGCGCAACCAGGTATGAAGAATGGAAAGGTCAATCTGGCCTGAACTGGTTTGGAATACATGTACCATAAGGCAAAACTGTGACCTCAAGTGAGGAGGAGACTCCCCGAGTTACCACCATATGCCTGTGTACACCTAGGAATACATAAAATGAAGAATACATATTCATTATGGGAAGGTCCATACACAACTAAAGCTCTATTTTCTAATGTAATGTGTGATGTTTGTGATCATATGTTCCATGTCACATACATATCACATATATGTTACATACATGTTATATACATGTCACATACATGTAGAGGTATAGGATGATCTATAGGAGTTGGTTCTCTCACCATATGGACCCCAGAGTCAAAACCAGGTCTTCAGGCTTAGCAGCAAGTGCCATTACCCACCGAACCATCTCGCCAGCCCTAAACATCTCTCTACATGTTACCCAATCTCAGATACTCTATTACAGTAACTAAAGCAACTTATAATATATTTGACTCTATTTGGATAAAACTAAGATTTATATATACATATATGTACATGCATGTACTCATATCTCTGTGACTATGAAACCCAACAAAGATTTTTTTTGCTCTTTAATATTTATATTTCTACTTTCAATGTGTCGCCATAACCAAGTACTGTTCATTAAAATGTGTAATATACATGCAGAAAGAGGCTGCGTGTGTGCTACATGTTGTATATGTATGTGTGCATGTGTGTGTGCATCTGTGTGTAGCACGTGTACATGTAAATGTGTGTTTATGGTATGTATGTTTGTGCATGTAGGTGTGTGTGTGCATGTGTAAGTGCATGCATATGTGTTTGTGGTATGTATGTATGTGTATGTTATCTAGGCTCTACATACAAGTAAAAACACTCTTTGTCCAAGTCTGGATTACTTCAATACAATTTAAATTGGAGTCTGTTTGGGCGTGCTGATTTTTTTTTTTTTTTTGACCTCCCAAATGAGAAAATTACACTCCAGGTGAATTTTCTGATGGAATAACTGATTAGCAGTGCACAATGAACAGGGAAAGATGACCCCCTTTGGAGGAGCTATGAGGACACCCAGCCCTCCTGGGCTTCCTGTTGTGCCTTCTCCTTAAACCCTCAGCTGTGTCTGGGGCGGGGTTTAAATTCTGATTTATTTAGAAATTCAGAAGAGGAAATCTGAATAAACACACATTTTCACGTGCTCCATGCTTCTCCGTGGGCTGGCTTCCTCTTTATATTTCATGTGGTTATGTTACGTCACTCAAAAAAACCAATTCACGCCAACCTTAAGGCTGTGCCTTCTCTCTGTGCTGGAGGCAAAGCCTCTGTCATATCTGATGCATCCCTAGGAGGTCTCACTCCTGTTCCACCATCAATCAAGCAAAATGGGACATGAATGCTGTCTCACAGTCTCCGTGGATTTCCAGAGACATCCATGGCTGAGACCACATCCTCTCCTCCAACCAGATGGCGAGCAAACACGCTACCTTGATTTAGGAGCATTTATGAAGCCCCGAAACTGTCTTGGGAAACACTCCGGCCTTAGCCTGAGAGGCTAACGCTCCTCCCTCTGATTCCACAATATCACAGAGAAGCGACATTCTTTCCCCATCCTCAGGAAGACCTGAGCTTGTGTATGGAATATGACCGGAAGCCCCGATGACCGGAAGCCCCATTTGGTCTGCTGGGAATATGACCAGAAGCCCCGTTTGGTCTGCTGGGAATATGACCGGAAGCCCCGTTTGGTCTGCTGTTTTCTTAGAAGACTCGTTACCATTGGAAAGCAGGAGGCAGGCACCGAGAGCAGGAAACGAGGAAGGCTTCAGGAAGCCAGCAGGAAGGGCTGCTCATCCTGGCCTCCATATGAGGCAAAAAAAAAAAAATCAAGACCAGGTTCAGAGGCAGCAGAGGGTGTAGCAGAAAGAGGTGGTGGCCGCTGATGCTCGGACTCAAAAGAGCAAGTGCAGGTGGTGCTGAGGAAGTCTCAATGAGCGATTAGATCGAGACAGAGGAGGGGACGGAGGAGCATCAGGGGCTACAGCCAGAGTCAACTGAGACCATTATAGGCTGCTACTTCCAAACCCAGAGGTCCTCGGAAAATGCCCATATTTGGATAAATATCATTGACAAAGTTAACTTCATTTAAACGAGGTCATCTGAATTAATCCTAACTCAACGTGATTGCTGTCCTTACGAAAAGAAATCAGGGTCCACACAAACATAAACAGAGGATCCCGGAAGAAACAGTTTCCGACGGTAAGCCAGGGAGAGATGCTTCAGAAGAAGCCAGACCTGTTGGCATGGCGACCTAAAACTTCTAGTCTGGGAGAAAACTTAACTATTGTCAGTACTGCCTGCTTGTGGCACTCGGTTCCCGCTACCGTAGCAAAGCATAGTTAGCTCATCTGCTCTCTTTGACACCCTCTAACCCGACACAACAATTATTCATTGAACTTTCCCACCCCAAAGAACAAACAGACTCTCATTAGCAGGGGTGAGGCTCCGTGTGTGCACCCCAAGGTGCCTCTCCGTCTCCTTCTATACTCTTCTGTGTAGATAATTTTCAAGTTCTCCAGAATGAACATGTGTTGCTTATCCAATCTGAGAGAAATATTGACACTCTTCTTTTAAAAAAAAAAATAAAGATATGGAATTCCATTTTAAGTGGCAGAGTGATTGCACGCGTCCCCACGTTCCCTGGCATTGCCGTGGAACCCGGGCAGAAACAAAAGCACCAAACTAAAGAAACACACCTATCAGCAAGAGAGAGGGAGAGGGCACTGTAGGGGTGAGGTGAGGGGAGACGTCTGTGGGTAAGATGGGGGTGTCTGTGGGTAAGATGGGGGATGTGTGCAGTCTATAAGTGAGGAGTCATCTTTATGGAGTCCACCCACCACAGGGAGGTGTTACAGCAGCTAGAGATGAGCCTTGGTGGGGGCTGGCCCTTTCTCTGTCAACTTGACAGGACATGGGATTACCTAGAAGACATACTTTTGGGTGTGCTGTGGGGCTATTTCCAGGGAGGTTTACCAGGTGGGCAGCGGGGGGAGGGGAGAGCCACACTGAATGTAGGTAGTGCGGTCGCGTGCACTGGCATCCTGAACTAAATGCAAAAGGCCAGGAAGATGGCCCAACATGGAAAGACACTAGCCCGACAAGCCTGAAATCCCAAGATGGAGCTCTAGAACCCACATTTTAAACAGGGGTCTGGAGAGATGGCTCAGTGGTTAAGAGCACAGGCTGCTCTTCCAGAGGACCCAGGTTCAATTCTCAGCACCCACATGACAGCTCACAACTGCCTATAACTCCAGTTCCAAGGGATCTGATACTTGCACACAGGCACACTCAGGTAAAACACCAATGCATATAAATAAGAATGAATCATTTTTTAAAGAAAAAAAAAACAGATGTGATGTATATACCTACAACCCTAACACCCTTATAGAGAGATGGGTGGTAGGGACAGGAGAATCACTCAAGGGACAATTGGACTGGAATACACACGCCAGTGGCAAAAACAGCCAGAGAGAACCTGACTTATCCAGGTGGATAGTGAGAACCAACTCCTAAAAGTTGTCCTCTGACTCCCATACGTGGACTGTGGCATGAATGAATCACCCTCTCCGTGCAGGCAGTAAGCAAGCTGAGCCCCACCATTCATCTCTCTCAGCTTCCTGACTATGGATACAATGAAACTAGCTGCCTCGGGCTCCTGCCGCCATGCCTTCCCCACCATGATGGACTGTGCACCCTTAAACTGTGAGCTGGCTGTGCGCCTGCCTTACGCTGCTCCCGTCATCTATTTTGCCACAGTCATAAGTAAATAACCAGCTAGCTAATGCACCATCAGCTAAGGCTCCTTGAAGTCTGGACAGCTGTGGCCCCACGCCTAGAAAAACTCGTTACAGGATGCATACTTAATGTAAACAGCTGCTTTGGGTCAGGAGAAAAATCAAGATGGATGTCAAAAGCAGGGCTGGGGGAGGGGGCTATTAAACCCATGTGAAAGATTTCCGTGGAGCAGCAGATGTAGAAAGAGCCTCATTAAATGGATTCTATAGATCTCCTCATGGCAGTCATTTTGACCTCCTATAGACACCATCAGCCGCTAAACAGAAGGCTGTTCTCAGGGCCTCGTCCTAATTTCCATTTGTATTTATTCTAAATTGGACACCTTGGAGACGTTAAGGAATATGGAGACACTAAGTGATCCTGACAGCCCTGCTGCCTTCTGATTAGAAAGCAGATGAGGTCCACAGTGGGCGGGAAGGTTCCTAGGCAGGAGGCCTGGTGCTTCTGTCTCCTCCATTTATATATTAAGACAGCCTCTCTCTGTGTCAGTTCTGTGCCACCCCCTCCCTCCTATCAGCCATGAGGACACCAAGTCAAGTCACTTGCCACCACGCAAGACTGTTTATGGGTGTGTCATATGGAGAGACACTTACTTTGTGGACTTCTCACTAACTAAAAGAAGGCTTCCCCTTCATTTGTTCATTACTGAAATAAAAATACTGATTATTTGGGGGCCAGAGAGATGCCTCAGTGGCTAAGAGCACTGGCTGTTCTTGCCGAGGTATCCAGGTTCTATTCCCAGCTCCCACATGGTGGCTCCCAACTGTAACTCTGGTTGTAGTGGATCTGGTGCCCTCTTCTGGCCTCCATGGGTACTGCATGCAGGTGGTGCAGATAAACCCACTCAGGCACACACATATACACATACACATAAAAATAACAAGCAAATAAATTAGTAAAATTTAAAATGACTTAAGGGTATGTACGATTCCTTTAAAGTGTTTGTCATGCAAGCATGAGGACCCAAGTTTGAGTCCCTAATACCTATTTAAAAAGCCAGATGTGGTGGCTCTCAGCTGTAATCCTAGCAATGAAGAGGCAGAAGGAGGAGGCTCTCTGGGGCTCATCCACAGTCTCCAAGTTCAGTGAGAGACTCTGTCTCAAAAAATAAGCTGGCAAGTGATTGAGGAAGAGGCCTGGTGCTGACCTCTGACCTCCACATGCTTGGACACATGTCACACACAAAATGATTCTTTTCCATTTACTAATCTTGTGTGTGCACACATGTGTGTACATGTGTGTACCACAGCATAAGAATGGCAGTCAGAGAGAGCTCCTTCTTCCCTGTGTGTTCTGGAGATGAAACTCAAGCCATTAGGCTAAGGGGCAAAGTGCCTTTCCCAGGTGGGCCACCCCGCCAGCCCCATGAAATGATTCCTTCAGGCCACGTAGGCCTTCACAGAGTTAACATTAAGGTCCACTGATGCTGGCTTCAGGCTTCTAACGATGGGTTCAGCATTCACACCACCATCTTCCCACATGTCCTCAAATGCACGAGTGGGTGGATGGCCTGTAGCGGGTGTGGTTGAAGGGGTTGGTCAGCAGGGTCCCATGACAGATTCACACAGGCCGTGGTCTCATACGCATTGTGCTGAAGAAAGGAGGAAGCTCAGATAATAGTCACCCATTTCATCTGAAAAACAAGATCATCAGGCCCTTCTGGGCTGAGCAGGAAGCTAAAGGAGACGCTGCAGGTGGTAGGATGTAGGCTTCTGGCATTGCCATGTGTCAATCCCTTGTGCTTGAAGCTTCCTATTCTGTGGTCATTTGGCACAAGTGGCTCAAAAAAAAAAAATCCGTAACATAAGTAAACAACAAATATCACTTGGCAGCTGGTTTGGGGACCAAAAGCCAATCATGGGACTGCTTTCAGAGGAACTCCTCTGTTTCTCAAAACAGGAAGCAAGCGGAGGAAGGAAACCAAAATGAAGCCACAAACACTCCCTTCAGGATTCCTGTGGGAAGGCATTGCAACCACGTACCCTTGGGGTCGTCACCCCCTTGATGGTCCTGTGGACTAACTGTTCTAACTGCTCAGAGGCCCCTCCTCACAGGGTGTCATTATGTCTCCCTGAATGTCCTGGAACCCATGATGTAGACCAGCCAACCCATAACTTGGAAAGATCCCTTCGCCCTGCCCCTGCCTCTGCCTCCTGAATGGTGCGGTTAACGATGCGAGCCACCACACCATGCTCAACTCCACCCCATGCTAAGGGACCTCCAGTTGTGAGAAGACGATATCCCTTCTTTTAAACTTGTAGGCTCTTTCCTTCTACCACATGGGGGCCTGGGATTGAATTCACGTCTTTTTTTATCAATTAATAAATTAATTAATAAATGTATATGAGTACACTGTCGCTGCCTTCAGACACACCAGAAGAGGGCATCTGAATCCCATTCCAGATGGTTGTGAGCCACCCTGTGGTTGCTGGGAATTGAACTCAGGACCTCTGGAAGAGCAGTCAGTGCTCTTAACGCTGAGCCATCTCTCCAGCCCAAATATCCTTTTAAAAAAAAATGTTGTTTAGTTAAAATAAGAGAACATACAATGTATGTCATTAAGGGGCTGGTATCATCCTGAGTGTTGCCAGGTCTCCGAAAAGGTGATCGCAATGCTGGCTTGGAGTTGACGCAACTTGGCCATTAGTAGTCACCGAATGAGATTTGGTGCCAACAGTCAGTGAAGTGGATCAGTGGGTAAAGTCACTCGCCACCAAGCCTGACAACCTAACTTTGAACCCTGGAGCCCAACCGACTGCTGCAAGCTGTCCACTGACCTCTCCTTGTGCATTGTGACATACATGCCTAATAGACACAAGAAAATAAATAAATAAAAGCGCAAAAAAAAAAAACCCGAAAAACAAAACAAACAAACAAACAAACAAAAAACACAGCAGCCATAGTAACAGTATAGTAATAGTAACTGGGGGTTGTTGCAGACCTACTGTGCGCCTGTAGCTGTTCTAACTGCATTAACATGGTTCATATGCGTTCTAAACATGTTTGTAGGCCCTGGGTTTCACACATTCATTCTTTGCACAGCCCTATAAAATACCCTGCACTGTTTTCAAATCACTAACACCAATGTATGATTGCCACATGAACTTGTGATGTAGTCCTAGCAGGGTAGAGATGTCAAAGTGGAAACACAGAGATGTCAAGAAACTACTCTTAGGTCACATAGCAGGGAAGAGGTGGAGCCAACCCCCAACACCTGGTTCCGAATCCCACTGAAACGGGAGTAGGGGGGGTGGGGGTGGGGGTGGGCAGAGGGAGTCCAACACAAACCCCATCACAAGCAAAACACTCACTGTAAAGAATCCTAGTGGGAGGGGAAAAATATCCTCCAAAGCCCGCGGTCCCCTGTCCTGGAATGACATCCAGGTGATATTGTGTGCACAGCCTTGAGCTGGGAAGGAGGCGGGCTTTCGAGGTCCTAGCCAGTGCGGACCACAGGGGGCAGCCCAGGCTGCCTGAACTTGGCTGCCCCAATCGGGCTTGAAGGGCAATACCGCCACCTGCTGGTCTCAACTGTCAACACAGAGCAAAGCAGGTGCTGGGCCTAGCTTTGTAGAGAATAAAGGACTTGGGGGTTTGGGGTGTTCCTGCCCTCCCACAGAAATCCTTTGGATATGGTACAGACCTAGGAGTCCAGTCTCTTCAAGTCCCCAAAAATCACAACTTGGTGAGCTTCAGGCAAAAATGGGCTCAGCACCCCCAGACCAGGAGAAGGGGACCAGCGAGCAATGACATGGGACATTTGCCCTGAAGACTAAACTCTTCTTCCAGCAGGAGAAACACCCATGGCCCATGGCCCTGACCTGGACAGATGCCTGATCTGCCACCAGGCACAGGGCCCTGTAGTGTCCTGAAGCCTTGGGTCCTGGGGTACCAGGCAGAGACAGCAACAATGGCAGGTATGGTGACCTTAAAGGCCACTATACCTGAGTCCCTCCATCCATACCTCTCGCTACAAAAAGTCACAGAACAGTACCTGCCTGCCCATCACAATCTTCAAGTGACATTCTGGCTGTTATGTTACAGATGTCTACCCACTAGGGGATCCGTTCTAACCTCGGACTAAAAATTGTCCCCTCCGTGCTAGAGAGATGGTTCAGCCAGTAAGAGCACTGGCTGCTCTTCCAAAGGACTGGGTTTAGTTCCCAGCACCTGCACGGCAACTGTAAACCATCTGTAATCGCCAGTTCTGTGTGATCTGATGCCCTCTTCTGGTCTCTGCAGGAAATGCACACATGTGGTGCACAGACCTACCCACGCACATAACATTACATTTTTAATAAAAATTAAGGACTGTTCTTGATTCCCCTTTCACGGGCTACCTTCATGCTGAGGGGCACCAATAGGAGGAAACCATTAAAAGCTAGCACCAAGAGAGGTAAATATGGCCTATGTCAGCAATGGTGGGTAACTGGAGTCACCAGGGTTCTGATGGAGACAGAAGCCAGGTACAAACTGGATGGCATGGGTGGAGCTGAGGCTGGGGCATTCCAATTCTTGAACTCCATTCACACGCACACACACACACACACACACACACACACACACACACACACACACACTGTACTAACCTCCACACCCCACAAAACAGCATCGAGCTACTGCTTACCGCGCAGTTGCCAGGACAACAGAACATCAGAGTGGGCTCCGCTTTGAGCTCGTGCTGTCTTTATTGAAAACGTGTCATCAAGGAGGGTGTGCGGCCTCTCCAGCCAAACATTCTGAAGTGGGCACCTCTGAGCCTGAGACCACTCAATTAAGGCAAGAGTGACTCTCCCCGAGCCCGAGGCAGCCAGCACAGCACACGTGGATCCTGTGAAGTTCCGAGGCACAGCAAAGAGGCCAGGCTCCAGATCCCCCAGAGTCCTTTTCTCATCTTAAAGCGTTCACAAATGTGGGTTGGGGATTTAGCTCAGTGGTAGAGCACTTGCCTAGCAACCGCAAGGCCCTGGGTTCGGTCCCCAGCTCCGAAAAAAAGAAAAAAAAAAGCGTTCACAAATTGGGGGAAATCTTGGTAATAAAGGGTACAGGTGACCCCGTTTGGGGCATTTTAGGGTCTTGAGGGCTGGCGAGATGGCTCAGTGGGTAAAGGTTCTTGCTGCCAAACCTAATGGTCTGAGTTCAATTCCCAGGACCCCACAAACCCCACTCCTGGAAGTAGTCCTCTGGTTTTTCACACTCGTGCTGTAGTATGGAGGCACACACACACACACACACACACACACACACACACACACACAAAGTGTAATAAAATTAAGAGCCAAAACAAGGTAACACAATGGGAAACACTCACCAACCCCATGTGTAATGCTGTGCTGTCTTCCTGTCCTGAGGACCTGGTACAGGGCTGCTTCTCCTTAGCCTATTGAACTGATGTAATGAGAACTCTAAGGCTTATGTGAGCGGGGCACTGGCTCCACTCTGGTCTCATGTTTTTGCTGTGCCCTCACCCGTAAGCTCCTGGCACTCAGGAAAAGCAAGTAAGAGGCAGCTGTGCCCCCAGACCGTCCACAGCACTTAGTGTACCAGATAATAAGTGTGGGATGGGGACCCGGGTTACAGCATCTGCCACTGACCACCACCTCTCTCCACTGGAATGGCCTCAAAGAGCCCCATTTCAAGGTCTCATCTGGTACTATCTATCCAGTAAGCACAGGAAAGACACTAGGGCTCAGAGGAGTTCAGTCAGTTGAACCCCCAAACCAGCATATCTCCATTTTTCAAGCTGAAGAAGATCAGAAGATCCAGCTGTCTCCATGTGACACAGCTACGGGGATGTGATTTCACTCAGGGCTCAGGGGAGCAAACGTGATAACTTGACCATCTAAAATTAACACATCTGGCCTTCAACGGGGTGTTCCCACTTCCCCGTGAACGCACCTGTCCAGGTGTGAAAGGCCACATTCAAGGTTCCTCCCGGAAGGAAACACTACATCAGCAGCCACAGAAGTGGAGTGTCTACAGGTTGGGAGAGGGGAAGCCATGAGAGTCTCTGTACCCTGAGCCCAGCTCAACCTCCAACTGACTGAGGAAGGCATGGCTGATGGTCACTGAGACACCAGGAAGCTAAGAGGCACAGTGAGCTTAAGAAATGAAGGCAAAGCCAGGGTGGGGGCGGGGGTGGAAGGGAAGTGGGGGGCACCTACACCTTTAATCCCAGCACTTGGGAGTAGAGGCTGGTGGATCTCTGAGAGCTTGAGGCCAGCCTGATCTACAAAGTTCCAAAACAGCCAGGGCTACACAGATAAAGTCTGCCTCAAAAAAAAAAAAAAAAAAAAAGCAAGCTTTTTCCCCCACCTCCGTTAGCTAAGGATTAGAGCAGCAGGTACATGTCACAGGTCAGTCTCGCAATGGATTGCCCAATGACAACAACAATACTGGTTAGAGCAGGCTCTCAAAGGCATATTGTAGGTTCCATGATAAAAACAATGAGCTGAGGAAAATCTGCTACTATCTGTTAAGATACTATATATATCAAACTATATATAGAATATATGTGTGAATGCGTGTGTGTGCATGCGCACACACACACATATATATGTATATATATATGCATAGAAAATGCATTTATATGCTTTTCCAAGTGTAAAATATATCTAAACACACAGAGAAAGAAGCTAATATTGGTTGACTGTGGAGAGAAAAAAGGGACTAAGATTAGTTAGGAACCGATTTTTTTTATAATTAGTTTTATAGTCTGAATTAGAACCATGCGTGTGTCTCATCGCTTTAAATAATGACCAGGCTTGCTGTCGTATGATTTACAGACCATATAATACATTCATTTAGTACACAGATACCATCACCACCACTTAGCTGGTCAGCCTCCAGCCTTGCTCCTCCCACCTGGCATGATTATCTGTACGCTTCCTGTTCTGATAACTCTTCTGTTGTTGTGATAAGACACCCTGATAAAAAGCAATTTAAGGGAGGGTGGATTTATTGTAGCTCCTAGTTCCCGGTCACAGTCCATCAGAGTAGGAAAGTCACAGTGGCTGAAGCTTGAAGCCGCTGGTCACATGACATCCACACTCAAGAGCACAGGGAAATGAATCCTGCCTGCTGCTTGCTTGCTCTCGGCTAGATTTCTTTCCCCTTGTACTGTTCAGGGCCCCCTACCTAGGGAATGGTGCCTCCCACGGTGGGCTGGTCTTCCGGCATTAATTAACATTCAAGATAATCTCCCATAGACGTTCCCAACCTGATCTAGATAGTTCCTCATTAAGACTCCAAGTGAGGTAACCTGTGCTTCTCTTGAGTTAAAACTAACCAGCACACACAACACATTTACAGGCTCAACGAATGGGCCCGAGTGTGCCTGGGATATACAATTGTGTTATCTCCAGTTTCAGGGGCTGGTAGACAGCACTGTCAGAAACACATACACCTATATTTTCATTTCTTTCAGGCAAGTACATGCAGAAGTAGAAGGGTCCGGTCTTATAGCAGAGGCACAAGGCTAGAAGCTGCCAACTGTTCTCAAAGCCATTGCGTTGTTTCGCGTCCCAGCAGCCACCAAGAGGGATGCCATTTGGCTACATTCTTACCAACACTCGATATCACTGTTGTTTATTTAGTCATCCTATCAGACTCACAGTGGAATACCAACTCCTGGCTTGAGTGAGGATTGAAATGTAAATGTCTGATCCGTAACTATCTAAAGACACAGAAAAACCAGGACCCCTAGATTCTCTCCCCAATATCAGACAGCCCTATATCAGCAGTCTATACACAAAGACCCTGCGTCTCCTTTCCAAGACTTCTGATGCCCAGTTTGCAGAGTATGGTATACTGAATATCCGAGACACCATCAGTGGGATCATTGGTGACTGCCCCCAAAATTCAGACATACGACGAGTAGCTCCCAACTGTGGCAGTTTGAATGAGAAACGTCCCCCACGGGCTCTTGTGTTTGAACACGTTCTGCCCAGTAGGTGGCGCTGTTTGAGGAGGTCATGGAGCCTTTAGGAAGTAGTGCCTTCCTGGAGGAAGTACGTCACAGGAAGTGGACTTTGAGAACTTATAACCTCACCCTACTCCCTGTTGTTTTTTTCTACTTCCTGTATGTAGCTGGCGATGAGATCTCCCAGTTTCCTGCTTTGGCTGCCATGCCTCCCTCACTATGATGGACTCTTTCTGGAACTGTAAATCCAAATAACCTCTTTCTCCTATAAGTTGCCTTGGTCATGGCTTTTATCACAGCAACTGAAGAGCATCAAGTCCGGGCAACTTGGACTTGCAACTGAGAGACTGTAGGTACCTCCCCTCCTCTAACCAAGGTGGCTGGCTATCTTCCACATCCCTGGCGTCCCTGGGTCCTGAAGATAAGTTCATGATGTATTTAAATGAATTCATCTCCATTTACATCATCCATGGAGGCGGGGCTCTGCGGGTTACCCACCCCCAGAATCTCCACTGCAGATAAAGATGGGGGGGAGGGTGCCCCACACTTACACAGTAAACAAACCCCCACCTCTTCTAGCTCATCTCTCCATACTATATCCCACCCCGGCCATTCCACCAGGCCCCCTCTAATGCCCTCCACCTCCTGCAACAGGCCAGTCCCACCTGCTAAGGAGAGCCAACTGTCTCGAAGCTGGCTGGTAAATCTTATTAAAGCAGTCCCCTCCCCGAACCCAAATTATTACAGCCACCCTTATGGTAGAATAAAAATTAATTTTCTCAGCTATAATAAGAACGATAAGAATGAATCACTTGGGACCAAATAAAGATTACAATTAGTGCCAACAGAATAAATCGAAGTTTAACGTGGGCCAGCTGTGGGTTTGCTCCGATCTTCCTCTCTCCATTGTGGAGACCGGCCTCCCTCGTGGGCCCTGTGGACACAGTGGCTTCGTGGGGCCACTGGAAGGAAAAGATGGCTCTGAGACAGTCCAGGGGCTAAAGTCTCAGAGGGCACAGAGGCCTTGGGAGAGTCCAGGGAAGAGAGAAGGTGATGTTGAGAGCAATGCATGCTGGGAAGACTGTGGTCTCCCTCAGGTCCCTGTGGACCTGTGCAGTCACTGAGCCACTCAGCATGGGTGCCCTCCTGGGAGCTGTGCCCAGCTTCTCCTGGGGACTTGCTCCTCTTTCTCTTCCTGCTTCTTTTTTTTTTCCTCTTTTTCTTCTTTTTCTTTTTTCTTTTTTTCAGAGCTGGGGACCGAACCCAGGGCCTTGCGCTTGCTAGGCAAGCCCTCTACCACTGAGCTAAATCCCCAACCCCTCTCTTCCTGCTTCTTATCATTTCCTTTTCCTCTGCTTCCCTATGTTGTAGTCGTTGTTCTGCTCCTCCCCCTCCTCCCCTTCCTCCTGCTCCTACCCCTCCTTTCCATCCCTCCTTCCCATCCTCTTCCCCCTTCCTTAGTTCTCCTCCCCTCCCCTCCCTGCTTAGTCCCCCTCCTTCCCACTCCCCCTCCCCCCCTCCTCCTTCCATTAATCCTCCTTCTCCTTCCCTTAGTCCCCCCCTCCTTCCCCATCCTCTCCTCCCTTTTTCCTCCTTTCATCCTCCTTTCCCCCTCCCTTCCCTTAGTCCCCCTCCTTCCCCTCCTCCTCCCCTTCCTCCTCCTTCTCTTTCTCCTCTCCCTCCTTCTCCTTCCCTTAGTCCCTCTCCTTCCATCCCCTCCTTCCTCCTCTTCTCCACATTTCAGATGAGTCTCACCTCAATGACCCAGAGCCAGTCAGAGATGCAGTGAGGCCGGCAATAACACATAGCATTTCTGTTTGAAATACTCATCCAGGGCTGTGGAGATCGCTCAGTCTGTGCTAACCACTTAAGCGTAAGACATAAGTGTGATCCTCAGGGTCTACAAGAAAGAGGGGGGGATGGGAGCTCAAATTGGGGATGGCTGGCGTTCCTAGTACTGACTAGTCGCTCCCTAGTGCTCGCCGGCTGGCCAGCCTAGACTAATGGCCAACTTAACTGAGTCTAGAGCAGCCCCATGGGAGCCTTTTAGGCAGATGCCTGGGAGAGGCCGGGAAGCCCCAGGTGACCCAAAGCAACTGCAGCACACCCACCCGTTCCAGATGTGGCCATAAGTGCTGTGTGCGTACTGATGTATGCATCCCTCTCCGCAGCCCTGCGTGTAACTGGCACTGATGCTCCATGTGGAAACCGGGCATGGAGATACTGCACCATGCCCACAGTCACACAGCAAGGCCAAGTTCGGTCTAAATCTGAATCCAACCGGTCATGCTCCTGCCTCCACTCTTCATTGTCATCTTGGATGTGGTTTATCCAGCCATCGCTGGCGACTCTTCTTGGAACTCCCCATGGAAAGAAGTTGGGCTAGTTGTGACTGGCAGATAACAGCTCGAGAGGTCACCTGAGTAAAGGGTTGGCTGGATAGGTGGGTGCAAGCCCCAAGCCCGTGACCTGTACAATTCCATCCTAAATGTTCCCTTGCCTTGTTCCTGAAGTTGATGAGTTCACAACCCCACAGGGAGTCCTCCTGAGCCAATGCAAAGGACGTTGGTGGAGCCCACCCTGGGAACCATAACTGTGCAGCCTATGCAGGCAGTGAGGCAGCCAGCATCCACCCATACTCCTACCCAGGCTCCCACGGGGCACTAGCACCACCAGCCTCACAGGCAGCGATGCCAACCAGAGCTACAGTACACAAAGGAGACATTTCTCAGCTAATTCTGATCCTAATCTCTGAAAGAAGTGAGCCGAAACCTGGGTAGTCATTAGCAGAGAAGAAAGCCCTCCTGCCCTAACTCCTAACCCCTGGTACCCGCTGGAAAATGACTGCGGGCCCGCGGCAGCTTCGCTAATTTGGCCGGGAAGAAAAGGACTTTGTGCCTCCTGCATAAGGTTCTCGACCTCACTCCGGGTTCCCAGCTTCCCTGTGTGAGCCTGCCTGTCTTTGGCTCTGGGAAGAAACAGGGGCTGAGCCACTCAGAAGCCTCTGTGTGCAAAAGGTGCCCATTTAGTGCAGAGCAAGATGCCCTCGGGGGGAAACCCCGTGCCACCTTGAGGGAAACCCCGTGTTACCTCTGGGGCCCCAGGTGTCACTTGTCCCTGTTCCTTGCCCTGGGCAGAAGGCATTTTCTGCTTGTAAATGAGGCTCTGAGGAGGAAAGGGAGAAAGGCCTCCCAGCTGCTGTGTGTGACTGATATCAAACTCAGCAGAGTCCCCAATTACAGTGTGCAGTCTTCAGTGTTGATTTTTGTCAAAATACCCGAACCCCAGCAAGTAAGACCGTGTGCACAATTTCAGATGCTCACCTGGGAACACCAGCTGGGGTAGGAGGGCTGGTGAGCTGGCTCGGCTGGTGAAGGTGCTTGCCACCAACCTGATGACCTAAATTCAATCCCTGAAACCTGCATATCAGAAAGAGGGAACAGACTCTCCCACATCTGGCCTCTGGCCTCTGTGTGCAAGCCCCCTTCTTCTCTGAATCCACAGAGGGCCACTGGCATCAGATTCCAGATCCTTCTTTCTTTCTTTCTTTTCTTTTTTTCGGAGCTGGGGACCGAACCCAGGGCCTTGCGCTTGCTAGGCAAGCTAAATCCCCAACCCCAGCTCCTTCTTTCTACCTGAACTCAAAACCAGGGGTTCTGCAAGGTGTTTCAGAACCTCATACCCATCCAAGGCCTTGCACAAGCTTCCGGCTTCCAGGACGGGTAACCAGAGACTTTGCCTCTCGAGTGTGCAAGACAGCCATTGTTGAACTGACCAGTTAATATCTGTAAGCCAGTCCGGTCCATCCGCTTTTGATGTATACGTGCAAACATCGATTCTGTTGTTTCAGAGAAGGACCCAACTCCAAGGACAGGAGGGAAGGAGGGACAGTGTAATTTGTGCCTGGAGCCATCCATGCCTGAGTCCTGATGGACCTCCAGGATACAAGAACTACAAGAGCAACATGGACATGTTCTGGGGTGGGGGTGTGTGTGTATGTTATACATGTCTGAATGTGTGTGTGTGCTTGTATGTGTTTGTGTGTATGTATTTGCATATGATATACCTATCTGAATGTGTGTGCTTGTGTGTGTTTGGGTGTATGTGTTTGTGTGTATGTATTTGCGTATGATATACATATCTGAATGTGTGCTTGTGTGTGTTTGGGTATATGTGCTTGTGTATGTTAAAAATATGTCTAAATGTGTGTGCTTGTGTGAGTTTGTGTGTGTGTTTGTGCATGATATGCATATCTGAATGTGTGTACCTCTATGTGTGTGCTTGTGTGTGTTTCTGTGTGTTTGTGCATGATATACATATCTGAATGTGTGTGCCTCTATGTGTGTGCTTGTATGTGTTTCTGTGTATGTGTATGTCAAACATGTCTAAATGTGTGTGTATGTGTGTACTTGTGTGAGTGTATGTGTATGTGTCTGTATGTGTTATACATGTCTGAATATGTATGTGCATGTGTGCCTGTGTGTATATGTGTGTATGCACATGCATATGGAGACTGGAAGTTGGGGTTGGGGATTTAGCTCAGCGGTAGAGTGCTTGCCTAGCAAGCGCAAGGCCCTGGGTTCGGTCCCCAGCTCCAAAAAAAAGAAAAGAAAAAAAAAAGAGACTGGAAGTTGATGTCAAAAACAATCCTCTATCGCTCTTCCACCTCATTCATGGAAGCAGAGTCTCTTGGTCAAACTTAGAGACGGCCAGTATGGCTGGTGTGGCCAGCCAGCTTGCTCTGGAGATCCCCTGTCCTATCCTCCAAGGCTAAAACTACAGGCAAGACACCACACCCACCTGGCATTTACATGGGTTCTCGGGATTCAAACTCTGGTCCTCCCTCTTGCACGGGAAGCACTTTCACCACTAAGCCATCTCCCCAGCCCCTGTTCTGCCACTCCTTGAACAGCTGCCCCAAAGTGCAATTCTACCATCAATGAAGCTCACTTGGCTGCGTCATCCATCCACCCAGCATGCATACAAGAGGCCAGCCTCTCCCCTATGTGACTCAGCCTGGCCTCTGTGCATGGTGCTTCACTCCAAGATCTCCAAGTGCCTCCAAGGGCCCAATGCCACCCAGCCCTCCATTCTCTGGGGGATGTGGGGGGAATCTTACCAATCTGTCTGTATATACAAGGAGCTCAAAGCATCTCTTGAAAGAATAGCTGGACTAGAACATGAAATCCACCAGACGATCCCACAACACCACCAGCCAGGCAGCAGGAAAGTGTTCCAAAGCTTATGGGGACACAACCACGGATGTGAGGCCATGGAAAGGAGCAGTTCCCACCCAAGGATGGGATGTCTCTGAATACCTGACCTCTAAGGACAAACGACTCGTGGGAGGAAGCACATCAAATCTACAAAGAGGGGTCAGAGAACTGGCTAGACAACCCAAGAGAGCTTGAAGCATCACCCGGCACTCAATCAGTCCACTGGATCTGGGGCCAGCTGTGATATGGAGGGAGGTTACCATGCTGTCCTCTTTGCAACACTTCTCGTGACTACCTATTGCCTGTCCTGGAGACAGCATCTGCTTCCTCAGACTCTGCTGCCCTCCTCAATGCCAGTAGCCTAGCGCTCCCATTTGAAGCATCCTTTCCCCTCACATCCTCACCCACACCCAGTGAAAGGGCAGAATTGCTTTCCCTGTGTAAGATTTTCAAACGTATTTAAGCTGATCCTAATCCCAGTGAAGGCCGGGAGAGACAGCTCAGTCAGTAACCTGTGTCTGCCTTGAGAGCAAGACGACCCGAATTCCATCCCTAGAACCCATGTCGAAAGAGGCAGCCATTAACTGGGCACAGTAGTGTATTCCTTTAATCCCAGCACTCAGGAGGCAGAAATGGGCCTCTGTGAGTTCAAGGCCAGCCTAGTCTACATAGTGAGTTCCAGGATAGCAAGAGCTACATAGTGTCTCAAATGAACAAATAAAAATCAAATCAACAACAAGAAGCTTTGCATGGTGGTGCAAGTTTGTAGTCCCAGCACTGGAGAGATAGAGACAGTAAGTCCCAGGCCAATGAGAGTCTCATAGAGATCAGCGGTACCTGAGGAATGACACCTAAGAATGCTTGCTGGGAAAACACACACACACACACACACACACACACTTGCACACACGCACGCTCCCAATGAACTTAGATTTTTTTTTCCCTAAACCACCATGCCTAAGCAACAGACACCTTCTCTTCTAACCAGAGAGTCAAGCGGCCATTTTTGTCGGGCTGGCCCCCGTTTCCTGAGCATCGTGAACAGGGAAAGTAAATGGGGTAAGCTGAAAAGCTGGGGCAGCCTGGGTAAGAATCCCCCTTTTCAAGGATGGCTCTGGGCAGAATCCGTCAACAGCCATACACACCTGCCTTTATCACACCCCAGGCCTGAAGATGAGCAGTGTTCAGCCTGCCTTCCCAAGACACCCCAACAGACGCAGCAGGAGTCAGCCCACCCCAATAGTCTTGATGGCGGTGATGGTGATGGTGATGGGTGGTAGTAGTGTGTGTGTGTGTGTGTGTGCGTGTGTTTGTGTGTCTGTGTGTGTTTGTGTTTGTGTCTGTGTGTCTGTGTGTCTGTGTGTGTTTTGTGTGTGTGTGTATGTCTGTGTGTGTCTGTGTGTCAGTGTCTGTGTGAGTACCTGTGTGCATGCGTGTGTATGTGTGTCTGTGTATGTCTGTATCTGTGACTATGTGTGTGTGTCTATGTGTCTGTGACTGTGTATATGTTTGTGTGTCTGTGTGTGTCAGTGTGTGTGTTTGTGTGTCTGTGTATGTGTGTGTCTGTGTGTGTGTGTGTGTGTGTGTGTGTGTGTGTGTGTGTGTGTGTGTTTGTGTGTGTGTGTGTGTGTGTGTGTGTCTGTGTGTGTGTGTGTGTGTCTGTGTGTGTGTGTGTGTGTGTGTGTGTGTGTGTGTGTGTGTGTGTGTGTGTGTGTTGTGTGTGTGTGTCTGTGTGTGTGTGTGTGTCTGTGTGTGTGTTTGTGTGTGTGTCTGTGTGTGTGTCTGTGTGTGTATATGTTTGTGTGTCTGTGTGTGTGTGTGTGTTTGTGTGTCTGTGTCTGTGTGTGTGTGTGTCTGTGTGTGTGTCTATGTGTCTGTGTCTGTGTATATGTTTGTGTGTCTGTGTGTGTCTGTGTGTGTATTTGTGTGTCTGTATCTGTGTGTCTGTGTGTGTCTGTGTCTGTGTCTGTGTGTGTGCCTGTGTCTGTATGTGTGTGTCTGTATGTAATTCCTGTGTACACATGTGTAAGCAGGAACATAACTGAGGCCAGAAGTTGTATCACGTGTCTTCTATTGCTCTCAGTAAACCTGAGGTTTGTGAACTCAACCAGACTATGTGGCCAGCCAGCTCTGAGAATCCCCCCAACTCCTAGCATTGGAGTTACAGGTGTGCACAGCCATGCCCAGCTTTTAGATGGGTCCTGGGGATCCCGATCTGGGTCCTCACACTTGCATGGTAAGCACTTTACCCACTGAACCATCTCCACAGCCCCCAGAAGGTCTTTTTACTGGAGCGTCTGGAAGCCCTGGAAACAGGTAGGCAGCATGGAACAGCCCCGGACTCCCTGATGGACTCAGCACCCGGCTATGGAATGACATCATCTTTCATTTTTAAAACTGTTCTGCTCACACCTGACTCACGGAGACATGAGACCATTGCTCAAATCAACAAGCCCATTAGCAGATGGACAGAAGGTGCCCTCAGAAGCCTCTGCCTTTAGATAAGACCCACAGAGGATGCCAAGGGAGGGAGGACGAGGTGGGTTTTTTTCTGTGCACTGTCTATGGTTGCCATGGCAACAGGGAGGGACCACTGGGAGACAGCTCCATGGGCCCCATGGCCAGAGCTTCCAGAACAGAAGGGCTTGCCTTCCACCAGTCTGGAGCTTGGTGATCTAAGGAGAGGAATCACAGGTACCTGGGAGCAAACCCATGCTTCTTCAGAGCTTCCTCAAAGACTCTGTGCTTGGTTTACTCATCTGTAAAATGTAATGAGAGGCATGTCTGGAAGGTTAAGAAAATGATACAGTGATCCAACACCAGGAACCCCCAACAATCCTGCAGCACAGAGTCGTGGACTGGGCAGCCATCTTGGCCCAGGCAGCCATCTTGGCCCAGGTCTCTCACCAAGACATGCTGAATTACGTGCATATGACCAAAGACAGTTTGACAGGACTTCAAGTGGATGGCATTGTTCGCACAAAGATGCCCCAGCAAGCTGGCCACTGTAGACCCTCTTCTGTTGGACTTTACACACTCCCATAGAAGGGGTCCAACATTCCCCGCCCCAGACCCTGGATGGGCACAGGACTACAGCAGAAGAGACTCCTGGTGATGTACAGCTAAGTCTTAAAAACATCACAACCCCTGCCTGGTCTCTCAAGATGTTCTCCTTCGCTTGCTACCTGGGGAGACACCAGGGGACCCCAGCCCAGCTGACCACCTGCCAGACACTCAAGGGTACCTGGGGATGACTCCTTTGGGCTACTTCAGGCACAGAGAAGGGAGCAGGCACACTGCCCATACCACGCTCTGCCCTGGGGCAAGACTGTAATACAGCTCTGAATTAGGAAGTCAAGGAACCAATCTGTGGGGACGGAGAGATGATCTCAGAGCACTGGCTGCTCAGCTCACAACTGCCCATAATTCCAGTTCCAGGGGATCCGACACCCTCTTCCTGTCCCCAGGGGGACTGCACACACATAATATAAAATAGTAAAAAAAATTCTAAAAACGGCAACCTATGCCTGCCATACTGTACAATGCCTCTACCCCCGGAATGGAAATATCAAGACAAAAGGCCATGTCTGAACCTCCCCACATGGAACAGTGCCTGGCACACAGGAGGTGTTCAGTAAACAACGGTAGTATAACATGTGACACGGAAGGAGTCAGGTGATTGCGGATGGCAGAGCACAGGGCAGTCTCTCCTGACTGCCAGCGGACAAGTCCTGCTGTCCTTGGAGGAATAGGCACCCCCTGGGCAGAGGAGGGCAGACTAGACGACATTATCCTCCTTAAGGTGTTTCTACATCTAAGAGAAGACAAAGGGGTTCTGATTCGACAAAGTCCATGCCTATCATCCTAGCACTCAGAGGTTGAGGCAGGAGGATCACCAAGTTCAAAGACAACCTAGGCTGCTAAGCAAGACCTTGTCTCAAACAAACAAGAATGAAGGGGCTGGGCCTGGGATGGTGGCTCAGTGTGGATCCCTTTGAAATCATCTCCTGGGTGCATGGCTGGGGGAACAAAAACCCCTGCCACTCACAGCAAAGCTCTGTGGGACGTGCGTTTTTAAGGAATGTGTGTTCTACAATCGCACATGTCTATGTCTGAATGCTGAGAGAGAGAGAGAGAGAGACAGAGACACAGAGACAGAGACAGAGACACAGAGACAGACAGACAGAAACAGAGGGAGACAGAGAGAGATAGAGAGAAAGAGACAGAAACAGAGAGACAGAGGGAGACAGAGACAGAGAGACAGAGAGACAAAGAGAGACAGACACAGACACAGACACAGAGAGATACAGTGAGAGAGAGAGAGAGACAGACACAGAGAGAGAGACAGAGAGAGAGACAGAGAGAGAAAGAGAGAAAGAGAGAGAGAGAGACAGAGAGAGAGAGAGAGAGAGAGAGAGAGAGACAGAGAGAGAGAGACAGAGAGACAAAGGGACAAAGAGAGACAGACACAGACACAGACACAGAGAGACACAGTGAGAGAGAGGGAGAGACAGACACAGAAACAGAAAGACATAGAGATAGAGAGACAGAGAGAGACTGAAACAGAGAGAGAGAGACAGAGACAGAGACACAGACAGACACAGTGAGAGAGAGGGAGAGACAGACACAGAGACAGAGATAGGGAGACAGAGAGAGACTGAGACAGAGAGAGAGACAGACAGACAGACAGACAGAGTCTAAAGGCACACATATGATAACCGGGATTCCTCCAGGGAAAGTGGCAGATAGAAAGTACTTGGGATGTTGAACTGTTGTGTGGTTTTGTGATGGATAATGATACTAGTGGTTCCAGACCTCTCCATCCAAGGCTTCCCATACACCAGCCTGTTAACTCCAAAGGTGAAGTCAGAAACACGCTCAGCCTTGCTTTATAGGAATGGTCTCAAGACAGCAAAAGCAAGAGGTGGTCCAGGTCTGGCACCTCAGTTACTCAGCTCAGGTGGTCAACGCAAGAGGACCTTAACTTCTAGGTGAGCCCGGGGAACTCAGTGAGAGCCCGTCTCGGAATAAAACGGAATGCTTTAAAAGGATGCAGATGTGGTTCGGCGGTAGAGGACTTGCCTGGTAACCACACTGCCCTGGGTTCGAGCCCTAGGCGGATCGTTAAGTGTAGGACGATATTTCTTGAGGCCTTCCCATTTGTTTAACTATGACCCCTCTCCATGTCTCCATGTGCCAGGGAGATTCCTGGCCTCCAAAAGCCACCAGCCTGTGAGATGGTTCAGCAGGTAACGTTGTTCACTGCCAAGCCTAACGACCTGAGTTCAATCCCCAGGACCAGCATGGTGGAAGGAGAAAAATCAGAAAATAGACGCCCTCGAGTTACTCTGTCCTCCACACATTTGATCCATGGGTGTGTATGTCCCCCCATACCAGTAGGATGCTTGGACAGTCTGGACAGTCCCTAGAGAAAGGGAGAGAGAGAGAGAGAGAGAGAGAGAGAGAGAGAGAGAGAGAGAGAGAGAGAGAGAGAGAGAGAACCAAGTGTGACAGTGGGGGCAATCCCCGTGGTCAGACAGGGTGATCAGGGACCTGCTTTCAATGAGTTTTACATCATGAGGCTCTCAGGCATCCAGGGCTCAAACATGAAATTTCCAGTGGAGAAACTGCAGGTGCAAAGGCCCTGTGGCAGGGCCAAGGTGTTACAAGAAGAGGTCAAGGCTGAGTCATCAGACAAGAAGTCTCGGACATGATGGCGAGGCCACTCATTTAGGCTATTCTGGCTTTCACACAGAAAAAGCTGGAGCTGCCGGAACGTTCTGAGCATGGGTGGGTACCTGATGCAATTTGCTCTTTGCAAAACTTTGCTGGGGGCTGTCACAATCAAGGGTTGGGGCAAGGCTAGGGGTATGTCAGGGCAACCAATGAGGAGGCTACTGCAGCCTGGGCAAGCGATCATGTTGACAGGAAGCAGTGTGGAAGTGAGGAGATGGGGCAAGCACGGTGAAGAAGAAAGGATGCTTCTAGGTCTTTACAACTGGGTCCTTGGAAAGAAGGCACAACCATCGATGGGCATCTCAAATCCCTGTCCCAGATTGCCCAGGTAAAGATTGACATGTCTAAGAAATCGAATTGCATACAGTATGCTAGCGAACACCTTTAAAAAGACAAACAGCCTTCTGCCTCAGTCTGAGGAAAACATAATAAAGAATTAATGGCCTGAGATGTGTGGAATCTCATTCAAGGCTTTCCTATACATCAAGACTTCTTAGATCATTAACTTTACATAAGAACCCCACACCCCAGCTCCGGGACAGGCAAGTGCCAATCGATACACACTGACACAGGTGACACCTCGGGTTCCCAAGGGCCTTCTGTGACTGGCCCTGCCTTGGTTTCCTTCCTTGTCTCTGTGACAAAATACTCAGACGAACGTGACTTAAGGGAGAGGGGATGTGCTTTAGCTCACAGTTCAAGCCCATCACAGAGGGAAGCCAAGGGGGCGGAGGTTGACAGAAAACAAAGACATGAATGGAAGCTGGATTTCTGCATTTTACGCAGCCTTGGAAGCCCTGCCTAGGGAATGGTCAGGCTCATGGCTAAGGTGGGACTTCCCACATCAACTAACACCACCAGTATGGTCCCCACAGGCAAGCCCAGAGACTCACCCCCCCCGGTGGCTCTAGATTCTAGATTCTGTTACGTTCACAATCAACACTAACCCCAAGTGACCCACATCCTCGAAGGCGAATTCAGGTACCCATTTTTAGGACACAATCACATTTTTTTAAGACTTATTTTATTTTATGTAAGTTGAATACACTGTGCACACCAGAGGAGGGCACCGGATCCCATTACAGAGGGTTGCGAGCCACCACGTGGTTGCTGGGATTTGAACCCAAGACCTCTGGAAGAGCAGCCAGTGCTCTTCACCGATGAGCCATCTCTCCGGCCACCGATCACCTCCCCTGCCAAATGTCATCGTTGCTCTCATTCCCCGCCCCCATATTGAAAATGCGGCTTCAGAGGCCCAGAGAGGTTAAATAACTCACCCCTGGTCACACAGCTGGGACACAGTGAAAACCTGAACCCTAGCCAGCCGCTTTTGAAATTCAATAGGGTCACTTAGCCCAGAAGGTTACTGAAATTGGATGCCGGGACCAAAGAGCCGAACGCTTAATGCTATTCCATTCCATTAATATAAATTTAAATCCACAAACCAACAGCGGGGACATCAGCAGATCTACCTTTTTGTGGTTGTTATTGTGTTGTTGTGGTTGTGGTTGTTGATGCTTTACACTTCTATTTATTTGGGGGCGGGGAAGGCTGTGCCATGACACGCTCGTGGAGGTCAAAGGACAACTCACAGGAGTCAGCTCTCTCCTTCCACCGTGTGGGCGCCAGGGATCAAATCCAGGACATCAGGCTTAACAACGAGTGCCTTTTCCTGCTCCACCACCTTGACAACACTGGTTTGCCTTTTTTTTTCTTCTTCTTCTTTATTTATTATTGTTGTCGTGCGTGTGCTGCAAGGGCATTGGGTGTGCCATAGCACACGCGTGGGTGTCGGAGAACAACCCTGTAGAGTTCGTTTCCTCCGTCTCCTTTCACGTGGGTTCTGGGAATAGAACTCAGATCATCACATTTGCACAGCAAGCCCCTCTACTCTACAAGCTGTCTCAGCAGCCTCGACCTACTCCTGTTGAGACAGAGATCAGGCCTCGGACGAGCTGGTACCACCACTCTGAGCTTAAGATGGGGGGTAAAGTCCTCAGCGGACTTCAAAGCATGAAAAAGAATGAGAAAGCAGGAGGGCTGGAGAGACAACTGGAGGGGTTAAGAGCATTTAATGCTCTTGCAGAGAACCAGAGTCCAGTTCCCAGCTCCCGCAGGGTGACTCCCAACTACCTGTAACTCCTGTTCCAGGGGACCTGATGATCTGATGCCCTCTTCTGGCCTCTGCGGGTACTGCACACACAAATACATAACACGCACACAATAAAATGCCAATATTTAGCCAGACATGGCGACACGTGCCTTTAATCCCAGCATTCGGGAGGCAGAGGCAGGTGTATTTCTGTGAGTTCAAGGCTAGCCTGGTCTACAGAGTGAGTTCTAGGACAGCCAAGGCTACACAGAGAAACCCTGTCTTTTTTTTTTTTGGTTCTTTTTTTCAGAGCTGGGGACCGAACCCAGGGCCTTGCGCTTCCTAGGCAAGCGCTCTACCACTGAGCTAAATCCCCAACCCCGAGAAACCCTGTCTTGAAAAGCAAAAAAAAGGAATAAAGAAAACATAAAAAGAAAAAATTTTAATAAGGAAGGTCTTATGCATATACTGAGCTCAGGGAAAAATAACGTTGAATATAGTTGTTTAACTAAATTATAGGGGATTTTTTTTTAGATTTTTAAAGATTTATTTATTGTTTTTGCCTTGTGTTTGAGTATTCGCCTGCATGTATATCTGTGCACTGTGTGTGCTCAGAGGCTAGAAGAGGGCATCAGGTCCCCAGGAACTAGAATTACCCATGGTCGTAAGCCATCTTGTGGGTGTTGGGAATCGAACCCAGATTCCCGCAAGAGCAGCCGGTGATCTTAACCACTGAGCCATCTCCCCAACCCCAATAAAACACATTTTTCACTTCACCTGCTTGCTCTCTTCACTTTGAGATAGTCTGAAATTCACAATCCTCCTGCCTCAGCCTCCGAGCACTGGGATAGAGACCTGAATCACCCTGCCTGGTTTCTTTTACCTTTAGTAACTGGTTTACACGCAAGGCACAATGTGACACTTCTCAATACACTGCTCTGAGTAATTCTGCCTCAGAGAGGGAGGTTTACCTGGGAGGTTGGGGTTGGGGTGGGGACATCTTCCTCACTCCCATTTCACAGAGAGTAAAATTAAGTTCACCTTGTGCAAGTCTTAGTCAGAAAGTTGCAGTGAGGTCAGACTCGGGCTTTTCCATTCGAGACAACCTCCTTGGAGCAGCAGGGCACCAGCAGCAAAGTCACCAGATACACAATTAGTGCTCCATCCTTCTCGACCCCTGGCTAGCTCCAGCGATACAGGCCTGCTCCTGTCGTTTGCCGCCAACCTCAGGTTTACAGGTGAAGAACCACAATCACAGTAATCACTGGTGCCACAGTCCGTCCCCAGCACCACAGCCACCATACCATGGCCACCAGCATCACAGCTCACAGGACCGTGGCTGCTGTACCACAGCTCACAGACTCTCCCTACTATATCATGGCTCATGAAGCCCCAACCATTGTATAAACATAAATGAGTAACGAAAGAACACTTGACTCCATTAAGCACCATTCTTTCGTGCCCAGCAGCCCCCCACCCTGTTGCGGATGCCTCGGTTTTCCTCTGAAATGCCAGAGTTTAGACCAGACTTCTACCCACATCCGTGAGTTCTGAGACAGGTTCTTGGCACAAACAAACCCAGTGAGAGTTTCTGTCAGGCCTGCTGAGAGGAAGACAAGGAGAAATGAGGCCATTTCTGTCACGAGCTAGAAGGATGCCACCAGTGTGGACTGAGCCAGGCCACTTCTTCAAAGGGGCCGCCTCAGTAAGAGGCCAACCAAAGACAAACAGGGGAGCTGCTGATTAAGCACTGCTCTGTCAGGTGAGAATGTGGATCCAGCTATGCTCAAGGTAAGCTCACCCAGTGTTGTCCTCTGTCAGCCTGTCTCCTCTTCTTGACCTGGTGTTGGATTTCATGCTGGGTTTCAGGGTTGCGGGGGGTAGGGGAGAGGTCATTTGTTTGGGACTTTTCTATTTTTTGAGATTTATTTATTTTTATTGTATTATGTGTGGGTGTTTTGCCTGTATGTATTATGTATGTATGTATGTATGTGCACCGTGCATACTCCTGATACCCCCAAAGGCATTAAGAAGCTGTTAGATCCCCTAGAACTGTAGTTTCAGGTGATGGTGAGACACCATGTGGGTGCTGGGAACCAAACCTGGATCCCCTGCAAGGGCAACAAGTGCTCTTAACCACCGAGCCATCTCTGCAGGTCCTAGTCTTGAGTTTCTGTCATGTGCAAACAAACAAAAAAACCTGTGAGATAGCTTGCCTGCTAAACATGTTCGAAGTACAGGCCTAACAACCTAAGTTCTATCCCACAGTTGTCCTCTGACCCCCACACATATACCATGGCACAGCACACAGTACATGTGCTGGAGAGCGTGAGGGAGCATGCATGCTAACACTCGCGTGCACACACATGCACACTAGTGATAGATAGATAGATAGATAGATAGATAGAGATAGAGAGATAGATAGATAGATAGATAGATAGATAGATAGATAGAAGAGAGGTAGAGAGAGAGATAGAGAGATAGAGAGATAGATAGATAGATAGATAGATAGATAGATAGATAGATAGATAGATAGATAGAAGAGAGGTAGAGAGAGAGAGATAGATAGATAGATAGATAGATAGATAGATAGATAGATAGATAGATAGATAGACAGACACACACACACACACACACATCTTTAAAAGACATCAATCCTTCCTAGACACACTTTCTTCCCCAGTGTCAACGAATAGGGTCCAAAAAGCCAATTTGAACCTAACCTTCTCTCACACGCAGGAGGCCATAACTATGAAACGAGTAAAAACTAACCACTTCCAGTTTCCCTCCAGTTCATAAAGCTCAGGTTCCCACTGTCCGTCCCTCTGTCACGGCCATTTCAAAAGCAAAATGGGGACCCGAATTGTTCCTAGGCAACAGATTATCCACCTGTTGGGGGAGGCGGAAAGTAGGGCTACAGATAGAAACTGGCACCGTTGCGTCCTGAAGCTGCCAACTGTCGCGGGGAGTGAGGCAGAGTGTAAGCGGTCAGCTTTCTCCCAGGCGTGACACAGGCAGCCGGGAAGTTCTTCAACTGTGACATCCAACACAGGCAATGACTTCTGCAAAGGGCATCCAGTCCAGCTTCAGACAGGACATTCATTCTGCCTGGCTGTTTGGGCATAGCCGTTGGCCTCCTGACTGTGGCCTCATGACCATGACGTCATGACTGTTGAGTGGGCTCCGGGGAGGTTTTTCCAAGTTGCAGGTCCTAGCTGGGTCCCCCAAGAGCAAAGTGAACCAAGTGCCTGGGTTTTCTCCATGAGTGTACCAACATAACAGGCTCCTGGTTTTAGAGTAACTGAAGCCAGGGCCGGAGAGATGGCTCAGTAAAGTACTGGCCACTCAAGCATTAAGACCTAGGTTCAAATCCCAATACCCACTTTAAAAAAAAAAAAAGCTGGTTAGAGTCTACAATCCCAGCACTAGGGAAGCAGACACAGTAGGATTCCAGGAGCTCTGAGGTCAGTCAGACTAGCTAATCTGAGAGGAAAAAAGTGTCTCGAAAGATAATCTGCAGCATGAGCGAGGAAGATACTCAGCATTGACCACTGGCCTCTGTGTGCACATATGCACATGCTTGCACATACACACACACATATGCACACACACATATGCACACACACATATGCATACAAACGCACATTCACACATGCACATACACACACATATGCACACACACACATGCATATACACACACATGCTCACACACATGCACACACACATGTGTGATGAAGCCTGGCCTCTCTGCCTTCATTTGTGTCTGTTCCCTCCCCATCCCCCCTTTTTGCAGCATCCGAACATGTTAATCACTTCAGGAGTCTAGAATGCAGAAATTCCTAACCAATCTCACCCTAGTTCCAGATACAGAGATTAGCCACTCTCCTGAACCTGTAGTCAGCCTGGTTCTAGAACAGTCTTCTATGGAGGGATGTACTCCACTTTACACACACACACACACACACACACACACACACACACACACACACACACTCTGATCTAGCCCAGTGGTTCTCAACCTTCCTAATGCTGTGGCCCTTTAATATACAGTTCTTCATACTGTGGTGACCCCCAACCATAAAGTTACTTTTGTTGCTACTTCGTAACCGCAATGTTACTACTGTCATGAAACAATGTAAACATCTGTGTTTTCCAATGGTCTTAGGTGACACCTGTGAAGAGATCTCTCCATCCCCAAAGGGGTGGTGACCCACAGGTTGAGAACCATTGATCTAGATGGAGAGGCTGCACCCTAGAACGCATCAGTTTTGGGGGAGCAGCCTGGTCCCCTTAGGTCATGATGGACAGACTAACAACGTCTGGACCACCTCCAGTGTGCAAAACTGAGACAGTGACAGTCAGACTGCTTAGCCACATGTCCTTCCTGCCCCTTCGAGAATCCTTTAACAAATACTCGGGAGACAAGCATGGGGTGACCAGAACTGTCATTCCTCTTCTTCCCCACCACTGGCTAATTCCTTACTCTGTTGACTTATCCCATTTTCCACACTTTAATTTGTGACTTGGGACAGATGACCAAGCATGGCCTCCAGGGTCTGCCGGAACCAGGGCTTGTGCTCTGAAGGACACATGAGGGTTGCAGCCTAAATCTAGAGTGGGGATATAATCGCTCTGTCACACCCTCCCTGTTCTGAAACCAAATGGTGCCACATGACCCAGCCCCTTTAGTGACCTCCTTCATAGACATAACTCCTCTACTTCACAGGCCCAAGGTTCCAGCAACTCCAGTCCCTATTTCAGGCTCTGGAGAGCTCTTGCCCTTGTGGCCAATGGAATGTTCCAGGATATTCTCTATGAGCCCTTGTGGCCAATGGAATGTTCCGGGATATTCTGAGCCCTTGTGGCCAATGGAATGGTCCGGGATGTTCTCTATGACATCATTTGTCACAGAGAGAATGCTCAAGAAGCCACAGGAGATGGGGTGCATAGTGTTGAAGGGAAAGGGGGTGTGTCCTACACACAAAATATCACACAGCA
Organism: Rattus rattus; assembly: GCF_011064425.1. Lineage (NCBI taxonomy): Eukaryota > Metazoa > Chordata > Mammalia > Rodentia > Muridae > Rattus > Rattus rattus. The sequence continues at coordinate 28,313,817 of NC_046169.1, forward strand.
GAGAGTCAGGCAGTCACATGTGCCCGGCGTGGGTGAGCCTTGCAGACATTGCAGAGAAACACACTGCAGAAGCTACATCCTTTATAGACAGTTTCCATAAAGAACATGCATGAAGCCTTTAACATAACTCGGGATAACGTACTGATCATATGAACAAACTTAACTTTAAGCAAACAGGCCGAGCGACTAGAGAGATGGCTCAGTGGTTAAGATCACTGGCTGCTGCTCTTGCAGAGGAACCGGGTTCGAGTCCCAGCACCTACACAGCAGTTTCCAACTGTCTGTAACTCCAGTTTCAGGGGATCTGGCTCCCTCTTCTGGCTTCTGAGAGCACTGCATACATGAGGAATGCATACATACATGTTGGCGCACACCGATGCGCATAAAATGAAATAAGCAATTATAAAAAGAAAACAGGCTGAACTCAAGCACCGGCCACCCCTAGGGAAGAGAGGAACATGAGGACAGGGGCTTCGAACTCATGGGAGCATCTACCCACTCGCTGGAACTGGCATGTTCTATGTCCATGGCTGGGTATTGGGTACTCAGTGTTCATCAAAATGTCCTCTGCCCTTCTGCATGCTGGGAATGTTACATAACGTTCAAGGCAGGCTCCATGCATCAACAATGGCCAAAAACTGAAGCTGGACCTCCCAAATGCCTGCAGTTAGGAAGTCTGGTTGTTGTAGAAGCAGAAGGAGGTACTTGGATGAGTTACGGCCTCAACTCCAGCCGAGATGTGCTAAACACTGGCATTTTGTTCCTGTTTGCATTCCAAGGCACAAACTCTAATGAAGGAGCCATCATTATCACATATGCAGGGGCCTCTCTGCTGTTTGCAGAGCTGTGATTTAGCAACATCCAAAAACAGGATGGGTTCAAATTGAAAACTGAAACACCATGGCCAAGGGATCTATCCCCAGAGCCTCCAGGAGGGGTTCAAGGTGGCCTCTGCTATAGTGACAACAGTGTCAGAAAGTCTGTCTGCATCTGTCCACATCCTGGAGGCTGCAGCCTGAGTGCTTCTAGGAATCACAGAGTTGGGAGAGGCTGGGTGACTCTGATCAAGTTGCTTGACCTCTCTGTGCTTTAGACTCTGTAAGTTAGGAAAACAAAAAGTACCCATTTCGCAGAAGGGCTGCTTTTAGATGTGGATGCATAAATAGCGCCAAGCACCTAGAATAATTAAACCTGGAAAATGACAGGTATGAGACCAGAATGTCACTGCTGTCCTCTGAGGGACACTTTAAGTACTGTGGTCCTCCTGATACAGAGCTAGAGACAGTTAAACATCCCAGCTTTGAGGCCGGAGTGGTGGCTTGGCAGTTAAAACATGAGGTGTACAAGCATGAAGACAGGAGTTTGGATCCCCACAATCATGCAATGGGCAGAGCACCTGCCTATGATTCTAGCCTGAGAAAGCAGAGTCAGGGCATCCCCAGAGCAAGCTGGCTAGGGAGATTTGCTAGATTAGGAGCTCTGGGTTTGATTGAGAGACCCTGTCTCAATGAATAAGGTAGAAGAGTAGTGGAAGATGATTTCTAGTCTACACTACAGGCTTCCATGCACACGCACATGCACACCTATACACCACACACACACACACACATGTACACACTCACTCACTCACACACACTCACACACACTCTCACACACACACACTCACACTACACATACTCACACTCACACACTCACACTACACACACACTCACACACACACACACACACACACTCACACACACTCACACACACACTCACACTCACACACTCACACACACTCACACACACACACTCACACACACACTCACACAGAGGCAGCATTAATTTTGAGTACATCACACATCTTCCTGAGCTTCAGTTGACATCCCTTGTAAAATGGAGTTGACAATCACAGCAGGCAACTGTGTGACACATAGACACGCATGCATGCAGAATACACATGCACCTAAAATTAATAAACCACTTTTTAATTATTAAAAAGAGCTATGCAAACGCAAGGCCCTGGGTTCGGTCCCCAGCTCCGAAAAAAAAAAAAAAAAAAAAAAAAGCTATGGTCATAAGGGGAGAAGGGTAGCTGAGGGTTCTCTCACAGTGTGGCTACAGCAATCAGAGGAAACAACAGCGAGCACACAGTAAGGCACCATCCAGACAGGAAGGTCTGGAGCTCTTTAAAAGGGATGGAAATGTCTATGCCACCATCTATGGGCTGGGTGGAACGTTCTGGAAGGTACAGATTACAGAACAAACAAACTGAAATGCACACGCCGTACAGCCCCTCGGGTTACCTAGAAGAGAAGGCTCTGGCCCTGGTTTTACATGGGCTTCTCTATCCTCTTTTCTAAAGAGCCCTAAGGCTGTGAGGCCCTTAACTTTGAGCAGGGGTGGGGGATGGGGGATGGTGGGTTAGGGGGTGGGGGGGAGGGGAGCTTTTTGTTTCCACCCCATCTTCCTGAGCTGGGCATCCCCCTTCTACCAACACTGCCTGCATTTTCTGTTTAAATGTCAAAGTGGAGAAGAGGCATCTCCTGGGGCGAGCCAGAAAGCAGATTAAACACCTTTTCTGACTTCTTAAGAATATTGATCCCCGTGTATTTTAAAAGTTTAGAAAACGGTACATTATCACACAGGCGCTAGGTATTGAAACAATTTATATTAAGGAGACAAGAGGAAACAGCGTCAACATATGCTTCCCAAAGATATCCACACATTCACCCCCAAGCCTGCGGGCCTGTTGTCTCAGGTGATTGAAGGATTTTTCGAAGCTAGGAGTGGTGGTGTGTGCCTTGGGAAACTGAGGCAGGAGGATGACAAGTTCCGGGCCAGCCTGGGCTACACAGCTAGAGTCTATCCCTACACAAGGAGAGGGATGTTTTGTAGATGTTGTTCCGATACTAAAGGTCTCAGATGAGTTAGAGATTGTCTGGCAAAACTCCTAAGAGAATGTGGTCAAAGCGCTTACAGCATCCTTCATCCACAAAGAAAGGAACATGAGCTGGGGAGATGCCTCCATCAGTAAGGTGCTTGCAAGCAGGAGGACTCGCTTTTGTTTCCCCCCAAAGCCCATTCAAAACGTCAGGTGTTGTACAAGCTTGTAATTTCAAAATGGAGGGGGATGGAGACACACCCATCCTTAGGGCTCAGTGGCCAGGCAGTCTAGCCTCTTGGAGGGCCCTAAGAGAGCCCATCTCGAAACTAAGGTAAATTATGGGCTGGTGGGATGGTTCAGTGGCTAAGAGCACTGGCTGTTTTCCCAGAGAACTGGGGTTCATTCCCAGTACCCACACGGTGGCTCACAACCATCTGTGACTTTGAGCTGTTTCAGGAGGTCTGCTGCTCTCTTCTGACCTCCACAGGCACTGCATGCCTCTGTGTGCATATACAGCAAGCAGGTACAGACACAGACACAGATATACACACATGCACACACATCGCCACCACTACCACCATCACCTATCATTATCATCATCATCATCATCATCACCACCACCACCACCATCACCTATCATCATCATCATCACCACCACCACCACCACCATCACCTATCATCATCATCATCATCATCATCATCATCATCACCACCACCACCACCACCAAAACCATCACCAACATCACCATCCGAGTGTCTATCAGCAGGCACTGGCTACCAAGTTGGGTTTTGTCTACACTGTAGCCGGCAGCATTCTTATTAGGAGGGAAGAATTGAGGCTCTACCCTCCAGGGTAGAAAACTCTCCAGGCTCCAGAGAGGCTCCACTCAGTGCAGCAGGGTGTGCTCACAGTTATGCTGGGCGTTTTCAGCAGTCGGCAACACCAGGCACATCACGCCACACGGAAGGCACTAAAAGACACCACGAATGAGAAACTGAGTCGGCAAACAGAAGTTCGCACCTGCAAGCAGAGACAGCTTCCTGGGAGGCCATCTACAGACTCCCTCTGAGGAGAGACCAGGAGGCTAAGGAGGCTGGGGGATGGTGGGAGAGGAGAGAGCCTCATGTTTTCTTCTTTTTGTTTTTGTATATTGACTGTGCAAAGTAGGGATTCTACCGTAGCGTTTCAATATGCGAACATAATACACGCTGGCTATTCCTTCCCTCCATTTGTCCTCTGAGCCTCCCTCAGCTGGGGGACCCTACTTCTGCACCCCCATTAGTCCTTTATTTTCCCCTCTGTTCTGCCCGCCCTTCCCCCAAGCACACAGTGCTTGACTTCCTGAGTCTGGCTTATTTCACTTGAAACAAGGATGCCCTGGTCCAGCCATCCTCCCAGGACACATAGGATTATGCATCTTCTCTGTAGCAAGTCTAATCCTCAGCTCATCCCTGCTGACTGTTTCGACCATGTCTGTCTATTCGGAAAAGAAACCACCACAAGAATAACTAGACTAAAGCCTCACCTACGGACACGAACACCGTGCTCGCCTGTTCCTATGGTGAGCGACTGTATCCCTGAGAAATAGGGGAGGGGAGGATTTGGAGGTATACAAAGGCTTGGTGGGCCTGCATGGAGGCAGTGGCCACAACCCCCATGGATGGATACAAGATGGAAGTCTGAGTCCCAGTAAAAGTCTCTTATCTCTACACACCCCGTCTCCCCTGTGTGCCCTGTCTCCGACGCCCCTGATTTCTGCACAAGCCAAGATGCACACCAAGCAGCCTCTGCCCAGCCACCCTCATCCTTCCCCAGTAATTTATAGCCTGGATATGGCCCTACTGACGCTTCATTACAGAGACCGACAGTCACGGTAATTAGACCTTTACACGGCCAACTATTCATCCTCTATATCTTCTGGGTTCCTGTCTGGTCCTTCGTCAAGGACAGCTGGGCACCTGCCGGTCATGCCCCATCTAATAGGCATGGAGAAGGAACCCCAGTCTAACAGAGGTGACTCCCATTTCTCTTCAACATTCAAACGTTGGAAACACTTCTCTAGGATATAATGTACCCAAAGGATGGACACGGATCCAGGCTTGACTCCTGACGTCTGTCCCCAAAGCTTGGCTGCAATCTAATCTGGAGGGTTCTCTGAGGAAGCAGCACCTGCTTTTGGAAAAGGGTGACCACATACACATGTGACAGAAACGTCTATGACATCCAAGCCTTTAAGGGCCAAGTTCCCTGGGACATCTAAAAAGGGGGCCCATGGGGAAAATGACCAAACTGGAACTGCATCCAGATGTTAAAAGAATTCAGCTGCTGCCCAAAGAAGGGGGACACAAGTGTTGGGGTTCCCCTAGTCTCTGGGAGTTCTCAGGAATAGATAGAATATGCTCACTCTCAGAAAGGAAGACAAGACAGAGAGGAGAGCAGCGTCATTGAAGGCTTCCTACTTGGAAGCCAGCACTTGCCACTTGTACTCCGGAGTTCCTGGTGAGTCTTTGTGCTAGAAACAGAGGCTGAGACTCAGAGAGGTCAAGGGACTTATCTAAAGCCACACAGCCGTTTAGTGGCAATGCTGGGAGCTCTACCCATCATCTCTAACAGACTTCAGAGCCTGGGTATCTCCACCCCCACCCACCCCACTGCCATCTGGGGCTCCTTCCAGCTTCACCCCAAGGCTAATTTCCTCCCTATTGTTTTGTTTCCTTTAAGACAGGCTCTCTTGTAGCCCAGGCTAGCTTCAGAACCACTGAGGGTGACCATGAACTTCTAATCCTCCTGCCTCCACCCCCCATACGCTGTATTTTACTTTCTTCCGAATTTATAACACTTCAAAACTCCTTCTCTGCAGCCTCAGCTCGCTAAGCCACCAGCCTCAGCAAGGGTGAACAGGTGTGGCCACGCCCCACTCTCACCAGCGCCTGCGTCCTTCTCCCATTCTGCGCTCCAGCAGTTTCTCACTTTTCCTGGGGCTGGAAGGCAAGAGCCTTCCCTTCAGGAGGCTGGTCCCCTGTGGATTCACTTTCTTTTCCCCTCTCCACCCTCAAGGCCAAATGCCCAGGGTTCTCTGTGGCAAGGCACCTGCGGTGTCTCCTCCCACTTACAGGAGAATTGCCTTACTCACTAGTTGAACAGTTGTCATGGAAATCACTTCTTTTGCTCTTAAAAGATTTGAGGGTCCAGGACATTTTTTTATTCTTGTTCTGCCTTAGACAGTCACCAGGCTCCTCCCCGCTGGGCTCTCCTCTCCTAATCTCCTCCTGGTAGTCAGCAGGGAAGTGGAAAATGTTGGCCCAACCCTCCAAACGGCGCCCTCGCCCCATCCTCAGCCTCCAGCAGGTTCTCTGGCAGAAAAACCACTCCCTAGTTTCCGGGTGTATGTTGGGGTCATGTGATTTTTCAGACCAATGATGTAGCAGCTGCCTGCCTGGGCACATCCGAGCAACAGATGCAGCCTCAGGTTAGATGTATGGAGATCCCTTGCCGTCCGTGGCCCTGTGGAGCACGGAGGACCCAGCCAGCCTGGGATGGCCAAACTGTGGAAACTTTAATTCATTTGTGGTTACCAGACCAACCCCGTGCCGGAGAAATGGCTCAGCGGTTAACTAGCTGTTTTTCCAGAGAACCTGGGGTCAATTCCCAGCACCCACACGGTGGCTCACAACCATCTATAACTCCAAGGCCAGGGAGTACAATGCCTTCCTCTGTCCTCCACAGGTTCTAGGGACCTGAGAGGTGCACAAATATTCAAGTTGCCAAAACACCCCTACATATAAAAGTAAAGAAACCTTTTAAAAAATAAAAATAATTAGAAATGTTTAAGTGAATCTACCTGACCTGCCATATTTCAGGTTACTAAGGTTTCCAGGAAAGTCCCAGGCCCCAGACTGAGGTTTCAAGTGGCCCAGGCATTCTCACGGATGTCTTTGCACATTAGTCTTTTTCTTCTGTCAAAGTGACTGAGGGGATGGAATCGGTCTGTATAGATCAGGCATGGGGATGCAGTGCGGTGGTTTAAATAGGTTTGGCCCCCAATAGACTGGTTTGAATGCTTGGCCCAAATGAAATGGCGCTATTAGCAGGTTGGAGTGGGTGTGGCCTTGTTGGAGTGGGTGTGGCCTTGTTGGAGTGGGTGTGGCTTGTCGAAGTGGGCGTGCCCTTGCCAGAAGAGGTGTGCCACTGTGGTGGTGAGTGTTGAAGTCTCTTGGTGCTGAAGCTCTACTCATGGTGGAAGAGAGTCTCCTCCTGGCTACCTGTGAAAGTACAGTCGCCCTCTGCTGTCTATGGATTAAGATGTAGAACTCGAAGCTCCTTCTCCTGCACCATGTCTGCCTGCATGCCCCCATGCTTCCCACCATGATGATAATGGACTGAACCTCCGAAACCGTAAGCCAGCTGCAATTAAATGTTTTGTTTTGTTTTGTTTCAATAAGAGTCGCCTTGGTTACGGTGCCTCTTCAGAGCAACAAAACCCTAAGACATGCAGGTGTCCAAGGTACTTAGAAAGCAGAGGCAGGACGATGGCAAGTTCAAGGGCTGCCTGGACTACAGAGTGAGTTGAGGTCTAGCCTGGGCAACTTCTCAAACTAAAAAAGAGATGTAGCTGGGGATGTAACTCAACAGTAGAGGCTTGCCTAGCATGTGTGAAGGCCTGACTTCCATCCCCTGCATGGTGAAGAAGAAGGAAGGGGAGGAGGAAGGGGAGGAGAGGGAGAAAGAGAAAGAGAAGGAGAGCTATGATACAGCAAGGTCAGGCAAGACTGACACAGGACAAGATGGACTTGGGGCAGCCGTTCCACTATCCCTTAGTTCTGGGGCCAGAAAGTCAAAAACCAAGCTACTCACAGGGGTTTGCCCATGCTAGAGTGTTAGAGATGATCACCCATGCCACGCCTCTGCCCTTCCTTCTAGCTGCCCTGCGTATCCTTTGGCTGAAGTCCACAGCGCTCCAGGTTCTGTCTTCATCTTTACAAAAGAACGCCTTCACACTGGATAAGACCCTACCCTAAAGACCGTGGCTTCCTTTGATTCCAACTACCAAGGCCTGGAGATGGAGTGTGGGCCCTGAACATGTATGTCCTCAGGAAAATTCAGGACGGCCTGCGACACCTGCACTGTGACTCACACCCCAGCCTTTCCCAGTGAGGTCTCTTCCTCAAAATCTACCTCACCAAGCTGGTGTCAGAAGAACCTTGATCCAACAGGGTCAGCTGCACGCCTGCCTGACTCCATCACCCCACCCTCCACCACTCTCTCCTAGACAGAAGCCTCAGGTACATCTGTGGAAGGCCAGTGGCCTCTCGGCTCCGAAAGCCACCCCTGTTATGCCAGATGTCGGTACAAATACCAGAGCCCAGTTTAACAGACAATGGTACCAACAAGGGTGGGGGCAAAGTCAAAGGCTTGCTTCACTGGCAGGCCTCCAAGGACACAACTCACCACACCCAGTCAAACGCCTCTCACTTCCACCCACAGAGAAGCAGCCTCCTTCCCAGGAACCTCTGTGTGAGCCATTCACCATCCATGACGGTGGAGCAGCTCAGCCCTGGGTCATTGCCATGGCCCCCTCCTTGAGCCACTAGGATAGAGCCAGATAGACAGCTCTTCCCCTGAGCTTGGCTTGAATCAGCCGGTGCCCACGGTCATCAGAACTGAAGTCTGAAGAGAAGCTTAGGGAGTGGCCCTAGGTGACAGCTGTCCTGGCTGGCTCGAGTCTCAGAACCCTTTGGAGGTCAAAGCAGAAGCCAGAGTAGCTGTAGTCGGAAGAGTAAGGTCTGTGTTACCTTTTTCTTTTTTTTATTCAAACATCTAGGCAACATACACTACTCGCTCAAAGAAAAGAGCAAATGCCTAACGGTCCCCACCTGCAGCTGGTTCTCTTTTGTCAATTTCATTGACATTTTCCTTTTAAAAAAAAATTTTTTTTTAATCCAAAGCTTTCCAAATAACAGGCAATCCCTGACGCTAGGAAGCTGGGGTTAACATCTGCTCAACTCCTACTCAGCCCTGCAATTCAGAGTAACGTCATCTAGGAAACCTTCCACACCTTCGACAGGGAAAGGGCATCTCCTTAGTAACCTGGGGAGTCTACCCCATCGCTCAGATTTGCTCTGCTCCTTTCTCTTCAACAGCGCACGCCAGGTGTGGCACCGAAGGGCCTCAGGATACGTGCCGAAGCAGGTTCAGTAAGCAGAGGTCAGGTTAAGCGAGAAGCTACAGGAAGACAAAATCAAAAGACTAGAAGTAGGGCGAGGGCCCGGTCAGCAAGCGGTGGCTGCACAAGCATGAAGAGCTATGTTTGAGCTCCTGAACACGGATGGGAAAGACGCCGCACATAGGTAACCTCAGCAGGGGGAGAGAGAGTCGGGAGGATCTGGGGATCCCGTGGCCAGCCAGTCAAGCCCAATCCACAAGCTCAGGTTTAAAGTTACCCCAGAGACTGGGTGAGAGTCTGTGATGGAGAGAGAGAGAGAGAGAGAGAGAGAGAGAGAGAGAGAGAGAGAGAGAGAGAGAGAGAGAGAGAGAGAGAGAGAGAGAGAAAGAGAGAAAGAGACCCTGCCCGGAAGAACACGGTTGAGGCCGATTAAGGAAACCACTTGACAATGATCTCTAAAAGCCACACACGCGTGCACACAGGTGCATGCACACCTGTGCACCACACACGCAGGCACACAGACACACACATAAATAAATATAAGCAAAAAAAAATAGACTCATACATGAATCCTACGAGTCGGCAGTGGGCCCGGGAGGAGACAATGCCCACTCAAGCCCCAAGCTGGTGGGCGTGGCATGTGGAAATGCACGTGGCCCTGTGTCCTCCAGGCCCCCTAAGGGGCTTTCTTCTTTTCCACCGGGACCTCAGCCAGTTCCCACAAAGGCAGGCAGGTGTGGGCAACAACGTCAGCTGGCACCGGCTGCGTGCCTGTGATGTGAATACTAGAGGTTGGCACCAACAGTATACCCACAAAGAGAATCCTGGAGGTTGGTACCAGCTGTATGCCTGCACCCTGCCACCACATGAGGGCCACATAAAAGACACTGAGATCACGACCCACCTATGCACAGTTCACAAAGAGATGAGAGCGACTCAGAGACAAAAAATGCAGAACAGCAAAAGAATGAGACTCAGAGAGTGTGGTGGTTTGAATATGCTTGGCCCAGGGAGTAGCACTATTAGGAGGTGTGGCCTCATTGGAGGAAGTGTGTCACTGTGGGCGTGGGCTTTGAGACCCTCCTCCTAGCTGCCTGGAAGCCAGGCTTCTCCTGTTTGGAAAAGCTGTAGAATTCTCGGCTCTCCCAGCTCCATGCCTGCCTGGATGCTGCCATGCTCCCGCCTTCATGATAATGGACTGAACCTCTGAACCTGTTAGCCAGCTCCAATTAAGTGTCCTTTATAAGAGTTGCCTTGGTCATGGTGTCTCTTTACAGCAATGGAAACCCTAACTAAGGCAGACGGGTTCTTTCTATGAGAAAGAATGAGGTCGAGCACAGAGAAAACTTAAAAGAGGAGAAGACACACAGCAGTCATCCAAATGGGAACAATCTTTGGAGAATGGGACATAATTAAAGGTTATGCTAAGAGAAAGGGAACACGCAGTGGTCACCGTATACATGGTACCCTCTTATCAACACCAGAGTCTCACTTACAGAGCGACTACAGGTCCAGGCTGGCCTGGAACTTGCTATGTAGATCAGGCTGGCCTTGAACACACAGAGATCCACCTGCTTGTACCTCCTGAGTTCTGAGAATAAAGGTGTATGCCTCCACCGCTGGTTTCTCTTCTTCTTAACTAAGGAGACAGAGTACCTGACCCTCCTGATACAGTTGCATTCCTGACATAAAGATTGTTTTGTATCTATTCAAGCAAGTAAAATAAACTACACATTTATATGGGCATCCATGCACAAATCAGCATCACGAAGAGCCTCTGGAAGATTCTATAGTGAAGAGCATCTCCCAGCTGTCCAGGCGGCCCTCCCTGACCCTCTGCATCTGGCTGTATTTGAGATAAGAAGGACATTCAAATTCAAACAGACAAGCCGAGGTCTGTTTAGAACATTCTAGAAATGGAAGCACCATCAGCTGTGGCAGGGAGGGTGACGACCGGTCCGGCAGGGCTGTGGTGCTCAATTAATCCTTAATGTGTTTGGGGGCTTTCTCCCTGTCGCTGGGTCATTTACTAATGCAGGGACTCACTCCTTCCCTCCGCCTTCAGCGCACCCATCACCATGGAGACGGGAGTGACTCAGAGATCATAAATAAAAATAATCCAACTGCACACGCCACCACATGCCACCTGGATGTGGTGCCAACCCAATTTTTTTTTCTTCATTCTGAGAGCTCATGGGAGCCTGAATGACCGACACTTCCCAAGAAACAGAAGCCACTGGGCAACCACTGAGAGCCAGGGTGACACCCCAGGGACATACACACTTCCCATTGACTCTGACCAACCGTGGGGAACATGGCTCCCTGTGCGTGTGCAAAGCGTGTGCAAAGGCAAAGGTGCGTGTGTGCGTGTGTGTGTGTGTGTGCATGATGGGGGGGGTTGAACCCAGGGACTTCTGCATGCTAGGCAAGTGCTCTACCATTGAGCCACATTCTCCTCCACCCTGTGTATATTCTTTATTTCCAGAAGGGTCTCCCTAAGTTCTCTGGACTGGCCTCAAACTCTTTCTACAACCCAAATGAGTCTTAAACTTGTGACCCCCCTGACACATGCCTCTGCCTTCCACATAGCTAGAATGGCATACCTCTGGCACCTGGCTCCATGTGTTAATGTACTGTGCTCCAGGAAGTGCTGAGGGCTTATACACAACCCATCTGTGTCTATCTGAGTGGGTCCCTCGCCAGCACAGGAGCCCCTTGACTTGGCACCAAAGGCCTTCCCAGAGCCGTCCTTGCCAGATGAACCCAGGTCCCAGTTGATGTGGACACAGGATGTCCAAGAACATAAGGAGCGTCCAAGAACAGTCAGAGCGACCCTCTCTTCTTCACCTCCCCCATCTGGGGCTTACCAAAGCAGAGGCTGAGTGTTGCAAGTAGGTGAACCAGTACTGAGCTGGGGCAGTAGGCTTGCTGCAATCTGCTTTATCTTGAAAGTCGCTGGCTACATTGTAGCACTGGTTGCTATTTGTGGGATTAGTCTGCTTCCCCCCCCCCCGGAGCTGGGGACCAAACCCAGGTCCTTGCGCTTCCTAGGCAAGCGCTCTACCACTGAGCTAAATCCCCAACCCCTAGTTTGCTTTTAAAATAAAAAACGTATTTAAGTAAAAGCAGGTGGGGGATGCTGGAGACGGAACCAGAGCTTTGCACATGCTAGACAAGCACTCTGTCATTCATCTATACCCCAGCCCACTTTTCACTCTTTTTTTTTTCTTTTTTCTTTTTTTCGGAGCTGGGGACCGAACCCAGGGCCCTGTGCTTGCTAGGCAAGCACTCTACCACTGAGCTAAATCCCCAACCCCACACTTTCCACTCTTATTGTGAGGTCAAGTCTCCCTAAGTTGCCTGTGCTGGTCTTAAATTTATGATCCACCTGCCTCGGCCTCCTAAGTAGTTGGGATGATGCCATGGCTCCATTTTTAAATACATTTTTAAATTAATATTTCTTTTGTTTGTTTGTTTGTTTATGAGTACACACCAGAAGAAGCCATTGGATCCCATTACAGATTGTGAGCCACCATGTGGTTGCTGGGAATTGAACTCAGGACCTCTGGAAGAGCAGTCAGTGCTCTCTTCAGCTGAGCCATCTCTCCAGCCCCCTAAATGGAAAAATTTAATAGTAGGGGAATACTTCAAGTGAGGCAAAGTAATTAATAATAATAACTCATAAAGTCAACCTAGGGAAAGCCAAAGGTGGAAAAACATAGCAGATGGCTTATTGCCCCAGAGAGCTGAGGGATGACCTCAGGCATCTCTCTACCTCAGGTGAGCCACCAGCAACTGCCACCTGTTGAATCTAGTGTTTCACTGCTGTCATCACAAAGGCTAAAGGTCCCCAAACCCTCCACAAATCCCTGTCTCCATCCCCTCATTAATGTAACGAATTAGTGCTCAAGAAAGTTGGCACATAGTTTGAGAGGATACAGTCCATCGAGGTAGGAAAGGCATGGTAAGCAGGAACTGAGATGGGTGGTGATGCTGAGCCTGCAATCAGGGAGTTGCACACACCAATGAGTCACTTCCTCCAGCGAGGCTCCACCTTCTAAAGGTACCACAGCCTGCTAACACAGCGCCACCTGCTGGAAACCAGTTGTTCAAACACCCAAGCCTGTGGGGAACACTTCACATCCAAACACAATAGATCACTATAGGATCTAGGGCTGGGGTTTAAAGTTACCCCAGACTCAGTTACTGGGTGTTCAGTCTGTGATGGTTAGCTTAGACTGTCAACTTGACACAACTAGAATCACCTGGAAAGGGAGTTGCCATGAGGAATGTCTAGATAAGGGATGATGTGAGGGACTATCTTAAGTTAACTGATGTAGGAAGATAGGATTTGGGTCCCCAACTGTATACAAGGGCAGAAAGTGAGCTGAATGGAAACATACAATCCCTTTCAGTCCTCGACTGTGAATGTGATATGGCTACCCACTTCAAGCCCTACCTTGGCATCCCCACAATGATGGATTGCACCTGGGAAATGTGAGCTAAAATAAGCCATGTCTCTTCTGTGTGTCTCTTGTTCGGATGTGTTGTCACAGCAACAGAAAGGGAGCGAGGACACTGTATTCATTTCACTCTGTAGCTATACTGAAAACACCCTGACCAAAGGCCACTTGGAGGCTAATATGTTTAACAGGTTTGTTTCAATTCACAGTTCTAAGTTGCAGTCCATCATTGAGGGAAGCCTACGCGGGAAGTCAAGCAGAAACATGAGACTGAAACCATGGAGGACACTGCTTGCTGGTTGGTTCATAGACTCATGCTCAGCTAGCTTCTTTATACAGCCCAAGGCCATCTGCCTAGGGATGATGCCACCGGCAGTGGGCGAGGCTCTCCAGCATCCACTAATGATCAAGACAATCCTCTACAGACTTGCCCACAGGCCAAATCCTCTCTTACCAGGTGACTGCAGGCTGTGTCCAGTTGATAGTCAAAGCCAATGGGACAGCCATTATTCTAGGATGACAAAATATAGAGGAGGATGTAGTTTTTGTGAGGATCTCCCAGTAGAGATACACGACAGCCATTTCTTTCTTCTATAAAAAAGAGTTCAGGAATGTGGTGGTGGCATTGCATGCGCAGGGGGTGTCTTACTGATGGGTGGAAATGCTCAGATGAAATGTCAAGTGCAGACAGGTGTCGTAGCCATGGTAGCCATGGTACCCAAGTCGCATCCCTTCTACAAGTGAGTGGCAGGTAAGCACTTCGGTGAGGAGGAGTGTGCTGCCTTCCTCACCAGCCAGTCAGAGCTTCATTAACAGCCACAGACGTCAAGGATAATTGGAAACTATCAACGACTTTTTGAAATTATAATAATTACTACTACTGAAGGTGCAAAGAAAAAACACTCACATATTGTTGGGGGGATGTCAACAGATAATCTTTCCGAATGTTAATTTGGCAACAGGGATCAAAACATTGAAAAATATTCATATCCTTAGCCCAAGAATTATACTCCTAACCTCGGAATCTGTAAGAAATAGTAAGAAATCTCACCGTCTCACACCTAAGGCATTGAAGTCCAGAAATAACCTAGACGTTCAAAAATAGAGGACCAAAGTGTGTCCTTGAGATAAAGCATTACACAGCCTTCAAAAATCCTGCCGGAAGAACATTTAAAAACAGGAATGTGGTCAAAATATGTAGAATAAGAAGAAAGACATATGAACCTTAAGAATTAAAAAAAAAATCATTGCAGGAGTGTGAGTGTCTGTGTGTATATATGTGTGTTTGTCTGTTTCTCTGTCTCTGTCTCTCTGTCTCTCTCTGTGTCTGTGTCTGTGTGTGTCTCTGTGTGTCTCTGTGTGTGTCTCTGTGTGTGTCCTGTGTGTGTCTGTGTATGTCTGTGTGTGTGTGTCTGTGTGAGTCTCTGTGTGTGTCTGTGTGTGTCGGTGTGAGTCTCTGTGTGTGTCTGTGTGAGTCTCTGTGTGTGTCTGTGTGTGTGTCTGTGTGTGTGTGTGTCTGTGTGTGTGTGTCTGTGTGTGTGTACATATCCACAAGTCTGCAGATGCCTACAGAGACCAGAAGAGGGTGTCAGACCCCCTGGAACTGGAGTTACAGACGTTAGGGGAACCAAACTTTCATCCCCTGCAAAAGCAGCGAGTGCTTTTTTTCCACTGAGCTGCCTCCCAATTTTCAGTCTTTGTATGTTTCTCTATTCTCCGAATTTTCAACAGTTCTCTTAAAGTCAGAGTAAGGGGGTCCTAAATGTGAAGTTTATGAAAGGCCAATAATTTGGCTTTTATTATTCTCTGGGTTTGTTTTGTACACCAGGGAATAGATTTGGCTTGTGGTTCAGTTGAAGTGAAGAGTCATCAGAGAAGATTTGAACCAAAGACACACCACACACACACACACACACACACACACACACACACACACACACACACACGAGAGGGGAGGGCTCCAGAGGGTGGGCTTGCAATAACCCCTGACACCCACCAGGAGGCAGTGTCCTACCACACGCAGAGTTCACTGCTGGCTGCTGGATTCCCTCCCTTTCTGTAGTCTCCTGTTGACCCCATGGCATCCGTGTTTTGAAGACAAGGCATTTTTATGTCCCTGTTGGATACTTCCCAGGGAGATGTAAAGAAACATCTATTTGCCCCACACTGAGAGGGCACCAACAGACCAAAGCGAGATTCTGTTTAGTAGATGAGTTTATTAGCATTCTTTAGAGAAGCATGGGGAACGCCAAGGCAGCTGCACCACCAGAAGTCCCAACTCATATGTTGTTCACCTCGTTTGCAAGCTCTGGAGTAGAGAGGCCTCTGAGGAGCCCTCTGTGTGTCCCAGGAGCCTGGGCACCTCCTCCTCCTTCCACGTGACTTCAGAAGCACAACTGTTCTGATCTGAGATGGGGATGTTCTGATCTGAGACGGGGATGTTCACGGCCAAGCTCGAGGAAACAGCCACACCACAGTCCTCCAGCAACAAAGCGTGGGCTCTGAGATGCCTGGGCAAAGGAAGAGGCTTGGCACTGACTACGCGCTCTCACCCAGGAACCGAGGGCACACGCTGGCAAGGGGCCACCTGGGATGAGACAGCGTGTTTCCATCCATCAATCCTGAGAGCCGTGTTGACGCCCACCGTGTGCCAGGCCCCAGAAATACACAAAGGACCGGATCGAGTGCGCAGGCTCAGCACTGAACAAGGATACAGTTTGCCCATCGAAGCTTAAGAGGCGGGGCCGCCCAGGCCTGTCAATCAATGTAAAACAGGAGGAGGTCTCTGAACACTGGGGCAGGGTGATGCAAGGTACAGCGACTAAGACTTTCTATACCGGGTGTGCAAAGGGGTCTGAGGAAACCAGACTGGATAGAACAGGATCTCAGGATGGAGTCTGGCTCCAGGGTCACCTCATTCCCTTGGTAAAGGATCTCTCAGTGAACCTGGAGCTAAACTGGCAGCCAGTAAACCCCAGCTAGCTTCCTGTCTCCCCACCAACCCACAGCACTAGTGCTATAGGTGTGTGAGGCCACGCCCTGATTTTTGCTCCAAGGTGGCTGGGAATTTGAACTCATGCTTGCCTGGTCCAAGCGCGATTACCCGCAGTGCCACCTCTCCCGCCTCCACGGGTGCATTTTTAAATGTTTACGCAATAGCGTAATAACCCAGTTGTGCCTTGCATCATGATACACGTTCATCCTGGGATAAATGTCCTTACAGGACATCACAGCGTGTGTCTACGCAAACTGAGATGGCCACTGAATGGGACCGTTGTTCACACATGCACGCGGACCATCGTGGGCTAAAATGTCACTGCATGGACGTGACTCAATATGGTTATGGTTGAATGTTGGTTGCCAGCTCAATCACACAGCCCTCCACTGGTTGCTTTTCCTCCTTGGTAAATGTCCTGTTCTACTTCCTTCCATCCCAAAGCAAATTACCAGCATACGACCAGGCTCCCCTTGGGCAAGTACCACAGGAAGTTCAAGAAGAGGGACCCGGGGGATTGGGGATTTAGCTCAGTGGTAGAGCGCTTGCCTAGGAGGCGCAAGGCCCTGGGTTCGGTCCCCAGCTCCCGAAAAAAAAAAAGAACCAAAAAAAAAAAAAAGAAGAAGAAGAAGAGGGACCTGAGAAGGGGAGACAGCTCAGTAGGTTAAGTGTTTGCCCCCCAAAATAAGAAGACCTGAGTTCAGTGTAAAAGCTAAGAATGGCAGTGGAGTCTGTAAGTCCCATCCTCAAGAAGAGGCAGACACAGGCGGAGCCTGGAGACAGTAAGCTCTGTGGAGCTCACTGCCAGCCAGCCTAGCTTCAGGTTCAGTGAGCGACCTCATCTCAAAAAAAAAAAGCCGGGGGGGCCGCTGGGGATTTAGCTCAGTGGTAGAGCGCTTACCTAGGAAGCGCAAGGCCCTGGGTTCGGTCCCCAGCTCCGAAAAAAAAAAAAAAATAAATAAAGGCGGGGACTGGAGAGATGGCTCAGTGGTTAAGAGCACTGATCGCTCTTCCAGAGGTCCTGAGTTCAATTTCCATCAACCACATGTGGTAGCTCACAACCATCTGTAATGGGGTCTGATGCCCTCTTCTGGTGTGTCTGAAGACAGCGACAGTGTACTTAAATAACTAAAATAAATAAATCTTTAAAAAAAAAATAAAATAAGGCCGATGACTGAAAAGGATCTCAGCAGTTAACAGTACTTATTTCTCTTCCAGAGGACCCAGGTTCAATACCCAGCACCCACATGGCATTTCACAACCATTGGTAACCCCAGTTCCAAGCGACCCAGTGCCCTCCTTCGGCCTTGGCGGGCACAAGGCACACACGCAGGCAAAACTCCCATACACATAAAATAACAAGTCTTTTTTTTTTTTAATTAAGGTGGATAGTGTTAGAGGAAGACAACGGTAGTCAACCTATGAGGCTTGTACACACACATGCACACACCCATATGAGCAGGTACATATAGACCCCCACACACTTACATTTTCAGTGGTGCCCCAGGGGTTACTGCTATCAAATCAAACACAGGCCTGGGAGTCGGGGGAGAGCAATGGATTACCCATCATCCCCTGCCATCTCTCTCTTCTCACTGTACAGAGGGTGGAAGAAACAGCTCAGGGCCCCTGGGACTCTGATGAGACAATGCCCCTTTAGGAATGGTGGAGCTGAAGGGAACTCGGAACTTGAAAAGGAACTGCCGAGCTTCCTTTATACTTGTACCCCTTTGTATGAGTTTGCCATCCTTTGCTCAGACCACAGTTCCTGAAGCTCCCCACCCCCACCTTCTCTCAGACTTAACACTATGCCTAACACAAGCGATATGGCCATCAGCTGCCCACCCTAGGGAATCTAAAGCGACTGGCTAATTCCCAGATGTCCGCATCTCTCCGCTGGTCCAAGAAAGGTGACAGTTTTAATTCATCTTGGTTTAGGAAGCCGAGCATCCTTCCCCAACTGTGCCAAGGAGCCAGGGCCACCGGTAAAGAACTAATTACCAGGCCCCAGGCCTCACACAGAATCCAGCTCTCTCCCTTCCTAATCCTCAAGAAAAATAAAATGTCATTTACATGCATCTCTGCCAGGGAACTAGAAAGGCCGCCTGCCTGGCTCCACAAAGGCCCCGAGTTTGTCACCCTGCTTGCTGTAGCCAAAAGAATCATTATTTCCCCTGGCACCAGTGAAGGAAGGTGAAGCTGTGAGGAGACCTGGAAGTTACTGGAATTCAGTCCCACAGCACTGGGTAGCCGTACCTGGCAGGAGGCCGCTACTAAGCTTATAGACAATAAGGGGTGAAGCCAAACTGAGGCAACCGCCAAGGTTCAGCAAATAACCTCAGAGGTAGATCTTGAAACCTGGGGTCCTGCAGGAAGCAGATCTGGCCTCCAGGCTGCAGCCAATGAATCGTGGCGGGGGACGGGGTGTGTGTGTATGTGGATCGCAGGAGCCACAGAGAAGCCAGTTAATTGCATCAGCTGGCAAAACATACCAGCTCACTAGTTTAAAAGGTAGGGAGAGTTCAGAACAGTCTCTTTGGCAGCGTAGGAAGATTGCCAAGGTGACAAAATAAACAGCTCCATGAAATACAGGAGGGATGCTGATCCCTCCTCCCCACTGCTGTGTGATGCTCAGAAACTCTTGCCCTCTCTAAGCCTCTTTTACTTCTCTTCTCAGCTTAATTTTTAAAGTTAATTTTTAAAGGCTTAAGTGTGCTGAATAAAATGAAATGTTTCCAGGTATAAAACTGCAAAAGATAGAAGGGTCTAGAATGATCTTTCCCTTTCTCTACTCTCCTGTTGCCACTGAACTCCCAGTGAACAACTTCTGTTGTTGAATTGTTGTTTGTTTTGCTTTTGAGGCAAGTAGCCCAGGCTGGCCTCCAATGTGCTACATAGCTGAGAATGACCTTGAACTCCTGATCCTCCGGCCTTCGCCTTCATACCTGTTTTATGCAGTGCTGAGGATAGAACCCAGGGTTTTCCGCATGCCAGGAGAACGCTCCCCTAATAAGCCATATCCCAACCCTGATGTCTGGCTTCTCTTGAAAACTTAAATTCATTAGCCCTTTCAAGGACTTGCCCCCCCCATCCCGTAACCTGACTTCCTCCCACTACCTGCCCTCTATGACCTGACTTCCTCCCATGAGGCACCCTCCCCACTTGCCTTCCAATGATCTGACTTCCCCAGGCTCTGCATACAATGGTCTAACCTCCTCTCATTAAGCCCCACCCACTGAAGGTTCCATGCCTGACACTAACCACAGGCTGGGGACCAAGTCTTTCTGCACTCAAGGAACTTTTGTGGATAAAGTACTAATCTACAACACCATTGATATTGATTTTCAAACTGAATGACCGTGACAGGCAGAAATGACAGAATATGACAGCCATCCACACTACAGAATGTGTAAGCCTGACACCTTACCCTGCCACTAACAATGGTGAAGTTGGGGTTCAGAGAGGGAGCCCTGGGTCACTCTGATGCTAAGAAAGACTCCAAATTCCCAACACATTAAAAGAAATGATAGATGTCACACACAGAAAGTCAGGCAGATGACAGACAGACAGACACAGAGACAGAGACACACAGACAACTGTTTTTATTTTCACTACGTGGAGTAGGAAGAAGGCCTTACCCAACCCAGGCTAATCTTCAACCTCAACCAGGACAAATGAGGAAAAATCTCCAAGAAAAAAAAAAAAAAAAAAAAAAGGAAAAGATGAAGGGGCGTAGTCAGGCATCTCCGTGTCTCTGTTTTCTAGAAGCTTCTATGTGGCTCTTGTTTTCACAAACACATCCGTTAGGTTCGTGGAAGGCAGGGGGTGCAGACGTTTTATGTGAGGACGAACAGACCTCAAGTTGGGGAGATCACTGTCCTCACCAATGCAAGACCCGTGACTCTGTCGCCCCCAAAGCCACAGGCTAATTCCTGAGAGCGAAGGCTTGTTTGGAAGAGAGAAGGAGAGAGTGGTTTTAAGTGGGAAACTGCTGGGTAAAAGCCTCCCCTGCTGGGAGCTGCTCAATTCATTCATTAAGGATGAAACAGACTCCAATCTAGAGCATCCCACAGGGGTAGGAGGCTGGCTGCCTGCATCTGGGAGCACAGACTCTCCAAGGTGCTCGCAGACTGGCTCCTTCAGAAGCCCCGCCCCGAATCTTAGCGGGAGCCTCGGTCAAAAAGATAACCGCCTGCAGGGACCAGACAGAAACAGCCAGTGAAGTCAGGGGACCAACATACAACGCTTGAATATTAACTTCACAGGGACATGTCCCCTCTCTACTGGGGACACCGTTCTCTGGCGATACCTCCAGCGATGGACAGAGTTTGGGGAATGGAGGCTCCCTGTTAGCCTGAGGAAAAGTACAAAGGAAAGCTATTATAAATGGTAACTTGGGGGTGTACCTTTGGCCAAGTGGGGATCCCATGCTTTACGCAAAAGGGTGCTTACATGCCCACTGCACCCCACATCTGTGGGGATGTGAGCCCACACTTCACAGTTTTCCCTGCCTCCACGAACACCTCAAATTGAAGTACTTAGGAGCAATTTGTCCAGTGTGTTCATATTGGCCCAATTTTTCTTTTTACCCAGAAAATCCTTGGGTAATGCAAAATGCATCTCTGGCCCAGTCTGTGAGGCGTCATTCTGTGTCTGATCCTGAAGAGGAATTGGGATGAGGACGACAGATTACCAGGAAAAAAAAAATGCTAGGGACATATCAGCCTGCTCCGGAATCTTCTTCCGGTCTGAGAAGTACTCCACGGCGTCACGTGCTGCTAAAGGTAAAGTGTTTGCCGTACAATTCTGAGGACCAGCATTTGATCCCCAAAACCCATGTAAAAAGCCAGGCAGGGTGCTGTGTGCTTTTAATCTCAGAACTGGCACATCCCTGTGACCAGCCTGCTTCACCTAGTCAGTAAGTCCTCAGTCCCAGTAAGACACTGTCTCAAAAAGCAAGGTGGGGGCTAGAGAGCTGGCTCAGCACCTAAGAGCATTTTCTGCTCTTGCAAAGGACCCAACTTCAGTACCTAGCACCCACATGGTGACTTTCAACCATCTGTGCCCTAGTTCCAGAGGACCTGACACCCTCATCTACCCTCCATGGCCTCCTGCACATATGCACATATCCAGACCAAAAAATGCAGGTAAACACTCATACATAGAAGTAATCTTTTTTGAAGGTGGGTGGCTCCTACGAAATGAACCCCCAAGGTTTACCCAGCCCCAAAATATGCATACACACAATAATATTAAAAATAACAGTGAATTAAACAAAATCCGTTGACTACAATCTGACTTCCCTACATGTGGGGAGGTAGCAGGCCAGTGATTTATGAGCTGCATTCAGTCTTGAAGTCTAGGATATAAGGTCATGGTATATATGAGTCCACCAAATGCCACCAGCGGGCACTGTGCTGGCTAATTTTATATCAGTTTGATATATGCCAGAGTCATCTGAGAGGAGGGAATTCCAATTGGGAAAATGTCTCCATAAGTTAGGGCTGTAGGCAGGCCTGTAGAATACTTAATTAATGATTGATGGAGGAGAGCCTAGCCCACTGTGGGTGGTGTCACTCCTAGGCTGGTGGTCCTAGGTACTAAAAGAAAGCAGGCTGAGCAAGCCATGGGGAGCAAGCAAGTAAGCAACATCCCTCTATGGCTTCTGCATCAGTTCCTGCCTCCGAGTTACTGCCCTGTTTAAGTTCCTGCCTTGGGTCCCCTCAATGAGTTGTGATTCAGGACATATAAACCAAATAAACCCTTTCTCCCCAAGCTGTTTTTTGGTCATGATCTTTTATCACCGAAACAGAAACCCTAAGACAAATGGCTTCTCTTTGTCTTTCAGCTAACTATTAAAGTCTGTTCTGCCAGACACTGTTGTTTTAATGAATGTACGTTGTACCATGGGATGGGTTCCAGCTGATATTTTATATGCTTTGACTGTTTTCACCTCCATTGCCTTCTCCTGTCTCGTTTGTCCCTTCTCCCCAGATTTCTACATCCATGCCATGTATGTGTATGTGCATTGTCTGTGCATGTGTGGTGTGTGTGTGTAAAATCTAGCATCCACATATGACAGAAAGCACATGATCTCTCCATCCAACAGTGACGTTGGAGCCGCTAAGACCACCTGGCACATAGTCCTAACCCAGGCAGAAGAGGAACCCGGGACCCCATAGATGTTGTCCATGACCAGCGCCAAATGATGTGATAAGCCTTAGGAAATCCTCCTATCTCTGTTTCCTCAAGCACAGCATTTTCCTTCTTTTAACATGGATTCTGAGGCTCGAGTTCAGGTCTTCATGGTTGTGGAAGAAAACATTGGAGACTCATTCAGTTTTGAAAGGCCAATTTAGGGGTGGCAAGCAATCTTGCCCTGGATCTACAGCCATATTGCTAAGCATTACACCCTGGGAACTGGCCAGAAGATTCTACAGAGAGTCCAGCCAGGAGCTACTGGACAGCCAGTCATGTCCTGACTCTCAGTTCCTAGAGACACGTGTGTCCACACATGAGAAAAACCATACATGCGTGCAACATCGAAACACCATAAACAAGCAGGACTGATAAGCTCTTCCTCGGGGCCATAATCCAGCCCATTCATCTTGGTTTCTCTGCCTGAGTAATGGGCAGATGTCATTGCCAGCGGCTCCCAAGGGATTGACTGCAGACACCATTTCTGAAAAGTTCCACAGATTCGGTTCCATCCCAGAACTCTCGAGGCATTTTTCAAGCCAAGAAAGGAGAATTTCATTTAAAAGACCAACAGCCATGAGTAACCTCCCCATTGGGTTCCAATTCGATCCCGTTGACAGACTCTAAACATTCAGAAGGTTGATCACGTCTCCGGCTTTTGTCTAATTACCTCACCTTGTAACAATTACCGCAGCGGCAGACATGAAAAACGGAAGCTGTCTGCCAGGCTGCCCTGTGGCTTGCAGATGGGCCCCCTCAGAGACACATTAGTCCATGAACATTATTAGGTGCCTACCGTATACCTGCTATGCACAGAGAATGCAGGTTCAAGACAGAAGAGTCACATAACTAACGGATAGCAAAGCACTGAGAACAGACAAATAAGATCATTCTAGAAAGTGGCAAAACAAAGAAGAGAGCTAAACTGGGTGACATGGTAATCCCACAGGCTGATGGGAAAGCCAGGACCTTCCTTTACTTGGACTTCGACTTTCCTTCTTCCCACAACCCCACATACACCTAATTTGCATAATGCATGGCTATGCCCTTTTCTGATTGGCTATGGTCTTTAGCGTCCATTCTGATTGGTTGGAATGTTGGTCTTCCATTCTGATTGGTTAAGGTATTGAGCGTCTCTTTTCAATGGCCAAGTGTTGTGGCTGATTGTTCCATGTCTTCTCATACCTTTGTTAAGGATACAACGATGGGGGTTGGGGATTTAGCTCAGTGGTAGAGCACTTGCCTAGCAAGCGCAAGACCCTGGGTTCGGTCCTCTAAACCAATATCTCTGGCCTCTCCCAAGAGCTTCTTCCCCTCCTGCAGAATTCAGAAGCTGCCACAATGTAGCCATTGCCTAGCTCCCTATTCCATTTTATCTTCCCCCTCAACAAGTGTATTTTCTGAGATGGTAGCAAAGCTACCCACAGTCCCCTGATCCTCTGTCCTGAGTGTCTTGGTTAGGGTTTCTATACTATGATAAAACACCTTGACCAAAAAGCAAGTCAGGGAAGAAAGGGTTTATTTGGCTTACACTTCTATGTTGCTGTTCATCATTGAAAGAAGTCAGGACAGGAACTCAAACAGGGCAGGATCCTGGAGGCAGGCGCTGATGCGGAGGCCATGGAGGGGTGCTGCTTACTGGCTTGCTTCACATGGCTTGTCCAGCCTGCTTTCTTATAGAACCCAGGACCGCCAGCCCACCATGAGCTGGGGCCTCCCTGACTGTTCCCTAATTGAGAAATGCCTTATAGCTGGATCTAAGGGAGACATTTCCTCAACTGAGTCTCCTTCCTCTCTGATGACTCTAATTTGGGTCAAGCTGACCCACAAAACCAGCCAGTACTCCAAGATTCCTCCAAACAAGAAGTGGGGTCTGTGAACGGGTTTCTGGGTGCTTCAACCATTAAAATGCATGTGTTCATGGGTACCTAGGTGACTTTGGAAACTTGATTCCCAGAGATCATACCACTCCCCTCCCATGATGCCAGGAGGGTGACATGTTGTAAGGAAATGCAGAGCAAACAAAGGCCACATGAAGATACTAACTCTCCCCCAGTCAGCCCAGCTCAGGGGCAGACAGGAGTAGACAAGGCTTTGATAATTTTGCTCCCAGCAACTTCTGAACCCTCCAGCTGAGGTGTAGACACAGAGACCTCACTCTGCTCTGCCCACATCAGACCCCAAAGAATCTGGTAGCACCATAAAATATTGCTGTGTGGCGCCAAGTTCAGGGACGACTTTCCTGGCAATAATATTATGATGAACAGGGATCCTCAATACCATTAGGGTCAACTCGCCTGCTGGTCCGCTTCCTGTCCACGCACAAGACTGTCCCGGTAACTACTTCCTGAACAGAGAGGAAAGTAATGGTAGGAACATGGGGAGCTTGGAGACCTTCTGTCAGTATTGCCTTCCTCACTTTCTCAGGAAGGGATGGGGTTCAGGGGGACCCATCCTCCTATTTCTTCCCACGTGAGCAAGCTGAGCTCTTCAAGGTCTGGAAGCAGAGGGCAGAACCAGACATAACCACCTGACTCTACTTCACTACCGCTGTGAAGTTCAAGAGCTGAAGCTCTGCCTGTTTTTATTTAATTGGGTGCTTTGGTTTGGGTTTTTTTAGATTTTGGTTGCTGTCGTCTGAGACAGGGTCTGTCTGTATAGTCCTGGCTGTCTAGAACTCACCGTGTAGACGTGTAGACCAGGCTGCCTTCAGACTCCTAGAGATCCCCCTGCCTCTCCCTCCTAAGTGCTGAAATTAAAAGTGTGTGTGTGTGTGTGTGTGTGTGTGTGTGTGTGTCACCCTGCCAAGCTACAAGATTTATTTTATGGGTATGAGTGGTTTTTTTTTTCTTGCATGTATGTCTCTGAAATCATGTGTGCCCCATGCCTACAGAAGTCAGAAGGCGGCACCCCTGAAATGGGAGTTACAGTTGTAAGCCTTCAAATGGGTGCTAAGCATTGCATCTGGTTCTCTGCAAGATGGCTTCAGTCTCAAGGAGGAAGGTCAACAGCAGAATTGTGAACCCCGACTGGGTTAAGTTCCTAACTGTTCCCCTGCATTAATCACGAATCCTATCAAACCTTATGATCCAGGGGCTGTGACAACTTCCTCAGGACGTGTCCTTCTAGAATCACCCTTTTGTCTCAGACATATTATGACTCAAGAAAACTTCATCCCGTGTCTTCGAACCACCCCAAGAGGCAAAGATTAATCAAAAGCAAATAAGGTAAACAAGAGGGGGAGGGGAGAGTGAAAACCTACCCCAGCATTCCACTTCCTGCCCATCCAGCCCCAGACTCCAGTAGGCACCCAGAATGGGCTATTTTTACTAATTGCTGAACAAGGAAATCTGCTTTGATATCATGAGGCTGACCCTGAGGGAGCGGTTATTAACAGATATAAAAGGCATCCCATTGGTGTGCGAGAGGACTTGCACATACACTTTCCTATTTCATTAGGAGACTCTTCTGTGGGTTTTCGACAGTTACCTTGAGCAGAATTAGACTGAGAACTGATAATTGCCCACAGCTTATGGCATAGCCATGCCATCCCTGTGGGAAACAGTGCCCACATGTGTGCACATGCGCACACAATGCGGGGGGCGGGGAGAGGAGGGGGCTGCTGGTTTTGTAAGCTGCCTCCCCTCCGCACACTACCTTGTTCTGAGCTGGGATGACAGGTGACAAAAATGAAGATGAATCATTGCCCCACAGCCCCCTCAGAGATACAGAATGGTGTACTTGTGTGCCACACACACACACACACACACACACACACACACACACAGAGGAGGGGGTTCCCTGCCAGCCTGCCTGTCACAATCCCCTGTGTTTAAGGCATGTTGCTAAGTTCTGGAGGGTATGGGAGGAGGCCTTTCAGCAGGAGCAAGAATCTATCGCTGATCCTGAGTGCTCCAATCGGTGGACAAGGAGGTGCTCCAGGCAGCACCGCAAGCTCTCAGGCAGTCAAGCAACATCTGGAGCTAACCTCAAGGAAGGTGGCTGGTGCTTCTGCTGCTTTCTGAAAGCCTGGGTTCCAATGGGTGTTAGGTGAATCTGACCCCAAGCTCCCTTCTTGGTGTGTCCTGAGCACGTGTCTCTGGAGGCTGTAACAACTGGCCTTTAGTTGCCCTTCTCAGTTGGTGGGGCTTTCTAGATCTTTCCTTCTCTCCGATTGATCACAAGCTCTCCATGGACCAATGTGGGAGCCAGGCTCGGAGGAAACAGGGACAAGAACTAAGCTTCATACAAGAGAAAGGCTACAAGATTTATTTATTTTGTACGATGCCCCACACCAGTGACAGAGTTCAAATTTCATACACTGCTTCTCATCAAGGTGACCCTCAATGCCTTCATCTTTCTGAAGTCCTGGCCCAGGATGAATCAGGCAAGCTTCCATGGTTATTGTGAAGATATGAAGGGGTGTAGAGGTGGGCTTCACCCATATGCACTGTGGTGTTGACGTTAGAATGTATACGTTGGATAGGCAAGCAACAGCCATACTTCATTCACAACCCAGCACAGACCAAAGGCTCTGTGGGCCTGAACTTCTGTTACTACCACCAGTATCGACCACATTACAGAGGGACTTGGCTCTCAGAACAAAATGGAAAAGGTGACACATCGGTAATCCCAGAATTAGGAGGCTGAGGCAGGACTCTCATGAGTTTGATGGCAGCCTAGGCTATACAACAGGAGCCCGCTTTATCTATCTGTCTATCTGTCTCTCTCTCATTCCTTCTGTCTTGTTGGTTCTGTCTGTCTCTCTGTCTTCTCTGTCTGACTCTATCTCTCTCTCTCATGCCCTGATTCTGAGATGGCTTTCACTCTACTGCTACCCCCAATAAACCTCTTCACCTAGGGAAAAAAGAAAAAGAAAACTAAAATACAGTGTCAAGAGCTTACTGCCCAAACATGAGGACCCAAGTTCAGATCCCCAGCCCCCATGTGACAGCCAAACATGGAAGCATATGTCTGTAATTCCAGTATAGGGAGGTGGAAACAGGGATCTGTGGGGCTCACTGGACAGCATTCCCAGTTAGTCAGTGAGTCCAGGGTCAGTAAGAAACCCTGTCTCAAAAAAATGGTGGAAAGCAATAGAGGAAGACGTCTGACACCTAACAGCAAGGCCTGGCATCCGTAGTGTGTGTACATGCAAACCCACACAAGGAAATAAGGCGAGAACAGTGTAAGGAACACAGAGGTAAGAGAGCAGGGTTCTGCCTAGGGAGAGGTCAGAGGCCACCCCCACAAACAGTCATCTCCTTTTCCAAGCTCCTTCAAGTTGACAAACTTCAAAACCAGACAGCTTTGAACCCCCTCAGGGAGCCAGACTATGCCCTCTCAGCTACTCAGGCTTGCCTTTCTAAGAGTGGCATTAGAATTACCTACTGCTTCCTATCACAGACCACAGGACCCAAAAGGGATCCAAGGGACCCACTCAGTCCTCAGTCCCCCACTGCTGATGAAAGCTGTCAAATATCTTGTAGGTGGGCAGAGTCCTAAGGGACACTGCCAGGAATGACCAGGAATGACCAGGAATGGCAATGTGGAACCCTTCAGAGCAAAGAATTTACTTCATTTCATCTTTCTAGGTCTCAGAGTAAACTGACTTTCTACAGCAGAAGGTGGGATATTGTCCCACCCACATAATCCCAGCTAATATATCAACTTTCAAGACAGGTCCATGGCAAGATGATTCCAAGGAACACCTAAGGGTCCCTTAACCTTATGACTCAGTGGTGCTCAGAGTATAGCTATCCAGCCAGTAGCTTTTGGTAGATACTTGCTAAAATATCAAATTCTTGGGCCCCACCTAGCCCTACCCCATCACAAATCCTAGTCTGGGGCCCAACAAAAAAGCTCTCGGAGAAATCACACAGTTGTTCAAACATGGGGACCACCGGCATTATAAGCACATGCAATCCCACCTCGCTTGTCTGAAAGACCATTCTGAATCCTGTAGCCAATGTTGGGAAATGAGTCTGGAGAGACAGATCATCAGTTAAGAGCCCTTGCTGCTCTTACAGAGGACTAGACCTCCAATCCCAAGATCCCCATCGGGTAGTTCAAAATGCCTGTAACTCTTGCTCCAAGGGATCTGGAGCCCTCTTTTGGCTCCACAGGCACCTGCAGTCTTACACACACACACACACACACACACACACACACACACACACACACACACTGAGCTAAATCCCAACCACACTTTTTTTTTTTTTTTTTAAGGTTGAGAAAAGAAGGCCGTGTTTCTGGTCCTTTGTCACCACTAAAAAAACAATCCCAGAGGGGTGATGTGACTCCCTTCCTGACAGCTCCCTGGTCCACACAGCTCCTAAGAAGAAAGAACTATCCTAAGGACAATTAATAAAAGGGAGGAGAGGCATGGGCTGGAGGGAAGTTCAAGAGTCGGATTAGCACGTACACTCAGGCCAGCACCTTGGAGAGAGACAATCGAAGCGACACAGCTGTGGTGCTGGCTTAACATTGGCACCAACTTCTTCACCCCCTCCCCACTCCAGTTTCCCTCCCACCACAGACTGCAGCCCAAGGTATCTGCCAGCACATAAACCAAGAACCAGATCGACTGGTGCATCCCTCTAAATGGAATAGATAGATTGCCTTGTAATTTAGTAGTCTCCCATGGGGTACGCTCGGACAAAGCCATGGACACATCCAAACAGTGTTTTATGCGTCTAGCGATATAAGCGCTATCAAATGCTGTATAAATCCAGACCCAGGTAATAAAGTCAGCGTCGTAAAAGACCCATGCGATGCGGTAATTGATGCCCCTGGTAACCTCCCAAAAACACAACAATAACTCAAGTCAGGTGCGGAGATCTCCTCCTCAGCCTCTCTCTCCAGATAAGCTGAGGTGAACTTTAGACCGTGAAAACAAGACCGCCGGTTAGCACTTGGAAAGGGCCTCTGCAGACTTTTGAGGTCTGACGCTGTGACACTAGCCCCACCAGTTCCTGATGGGCACACTGAAGGTTAGACAAATGGCCCCAGAACTTCTGCTTGGACTCCCAGACAGGGGCATTGGCATGTATGCAGGGGACAGCTGTAGATTTTCTTCCCCGGTCATCACCTCTGAGATCTGCATTCAGAATACACCACACCAGCTGGGAGTTTGCATCAAGTGGACTTGCGTGCTGGGCATACAGAATCTATGTGTAAATCCATCGTCTAGAGGAAGGATGTACCCTGAAACACCAGCCCCTCCAAGATATTCAGTAACAAATCGCAGAAAACAAGCTCAAACAGGCTTAAGTGAGAAAGTCAGGTAGCTCGTTGAGGAAGGAAACAAGAGAGAGGTTCAAGTTTGTCTGGTCTGCAGGGCGGTGGGAGTTGGGGGGAGGTGTTCCCACATGACCCCTGCCAAAAGCTCCCAGATAGTCTCAGTCAGAAAAGTCAGGCTCATTCCTGAATCAAGACAATAGAGATGTGTGCTGTGGTTGGGCATAGTGTGTTGGGTTCTAATTGGTCAATAAAGATGCTATGCTCTGATTGGACCAAGGGCAAGTTGTGTTCTCATTGGTCAAAAGAGAGGTTGTTTTCTGACTGTTGAGGAGGATACCATGTTCTGATTGGTCAGCAAGAGGACTAGTCTCTGATTGGCTGCGATCTTATCTCTGTTCGGTCACCTGCCACCCAGAGGAGGCTGAGGTATATCAGCCACACACACCCATCCAAACTTGATCGCTGGGAGGGAGCCCAGAAAATATGAAAAGGCTTCAACCAAGAGGGAAAAAGAAACTCTCAAGAACCGTTTTCCAACAGAGTGAGGACAGGTGGGGCGGCAAAACAAAAGGTGATTAGAATCATAGGGGACCCTCAAAGATCCCCTGAACCCATGTTGCAAGGTTCAGAACAACACAGAGCCTTCCGTGAGAAATGTTAAGGTTTGAATGTGAGCGTGCCAGTGGGCTCTGTGCTAGGCATGGTTGCAGCTGATGGCTTCTCCAGAGGGTTCTTGCCTTGTCATAAATGCCACAGCTTAGCGGGAACTGGAGACAGGTAGGAGGTAGCTGGGAGATGTAGGTCACCAGGGATATGCCCTTGGGGCTCTGTCATGCCCGGACCCTTTCCTGCCTCCCCTCCCTTTTCCTGTCTGCCAGGATGTAACAACCTCCTCCACCATGATGTTCAGCCTAAGTTCATGGGTCCAGCAACCCTCTGGAAGCCGAGCCCAAACTTCAGTCCTTCCCTGTAAGCTGTTGTGGCTTGTATTTTGGTCATAGCAACACACAGCAATAGAATACTATTCTAGGCAAATGTTCATGGAACTAAAACCAGAATAGAGATTCTTTTCTTTCCTTTTTCTTTCTTCTTTTCCTAAGGATAAAAGGTAACAGGCTTCAAACAACTAAGGCTTTTGACTCCTGAACAACTCCCTAATCTCCAAGGTGAATAGCTAAGGACACACAGAAAGAAAACAGAAAACTGCAAAACTTACACCGGTGCTGTGACAGAAGAGGCTACCTTTTAGGGAATGAGAACCTTGTCACTGAGAACAGCCAAAGCAAAGAGAGCAAAGGGGGGTTGGGGATTTAGCTCAGTGGTAGAGCGCTTGCCTAGGGAAGCGCAAGGCCCTGGGTCTGGTCCCCAGCTCTGAGAAAAAAAAAAAAAAAGAGCAAAGGGTATGTCCATGTCAGGAGAGAGCCATTTCAAGTTCCCCTCACCTGTCTCAGTATCCCCTAAAATATCCATCCCGAGCCTGGCATAGTAATGACTTAGGTAATAAATCCCATCCTGTCCTCTTCCCCACCCCTGGACTGTGATAAAATGCTGGAGCACCGGCCAGTGTCACAGCCAGCACTCCTGAGATGCCTAACAAGCAGATGATGTCACGGTGACAGATGCTGCCAGACTGGGAAATCCATCACATCTGTCCAGGAGAACAAAGAGCAGGAGGGGAACACACTGCTCCGGACAGGTGGCTCCCGGTAAAGAACCAACACCCCTCTGAGGTGAAGAAAAGAGCCTGTCAGTACCAGATCTGTCCATTGGGCCCTGGCTGCCTCTCTAAGTGGCGGCATGCATAAAGATGCAAGCCCATCCCCCGAATCACACCTATGCAGTGGGCATCCATGCTGAAGGGGATGGAGTCACTTTCATAAGAGTTCTTGCAGTGCCACTGCACAGAAAACATGGGAGATCACAAAGAAATAGAGATACAGTGTTCCGTGTTCAGAATGCTCGTGAGACATTTCAGGAGTGCTGGCTGTGACACAGGCCGGTGCTCCAGCATTTTATCACAGTCGTCGTTCCGGGGCGGGGCAGAGGCATCAGGCTGGGATGAATAGGACGGGATGGGATTTATTACCTAAGTCATTACTATGGCTGCTGTGGTGATGGGCAGAGCATGGACCTTGCAGCCTGAGGCCCAACTTCCCTGTGCTTCTAGGAGTCGGGCCATATTCGCCACTCTGTGGGTTACTTATGAATATCAGCTGGCACCAGCAACCTGGCTCTTGCTCCCCTGGGCATGAGAAGTAGTCCCGTGAGAAAGGACCCATCCCAATCCCAGTGACAGCCGTGTGAAGGGAGTGATACAGTGTTCCAGTCTCTATCACTACAATGTTGCATTCCAGTCAAACTATCATGGTCACGAAGCAAAGAATCCGAAGGAACCATAGTGGGGTACCTCCAGGTACTGGCAGTGCCCAGATGACTGTGGGGAAGCACATAGATATCCTACTTTATATCAAGGTAGTCCTGGTTATTATTGCTATCCCAGTCTGTGTCCAGCCACGGATGTTGGGGCGAGCCACTCAGCATCCCAAGGTAGACCTGTCCAGGAGAGCCTGGACCTGAAATACAGCCCTGGACAGGACGGTGGATAGGCATGTGCTGCCAACAAGAATATAATGGCTAGGGCTGGAGAGATGGCTCAGTGGTTAAGAGCACTGTCTGCTCTTCCAGAGGTCCTGAGTTCAATTCCCAGAAACCACATGGTGGCTCACAACCACCTATAATCAGGTCTGGTGCCCTCTTCTGGCCTGCAGGCATACATGCAGACAGAAAGCTGTATGATGTATACATAATAAATAAATAAATAAATAAGAAGCAGAGTTGGTCTGGGTCACCTGCCCAACCCTCTCCACATTTCCACCTGAGCCGTCCACACAGCAGGTGGCAGAACTCAAGTCACAACTCACCAGCAGCTGTTACCTAACTACCCACAGGGCCCATGGCAGGACACAAAATAAGAAAGCCTGGCCTATGGCAGGTGGGCTCGCACCTGCCTCTCAAGTTCTGGAGCCTGGGCACAGCCTCCTGCAGTACCTTCAGCACAAGCTTTAGAGCAGCCATGGGGCTTGGTGATGTGTCCACTTGGCGACACAGCAGATGTGTCCCTAAAGATCACCCTGACTGCAAGTGTCCAGCAGTCATAGAAACGCTGTTAGCCACTTTCTCATCGTTGACATCAAATACCTCACGGAAGCAACCAAAGGGAGGGAGGGCAATTTGTCTCGTCCCCCCCCCCCCAGTTTGAGGCTGCATGGCAGCAGGAGATTGCAAGGTGATTTCCTCATGTCTCAGGGATCAGGAAACAGAAAACTGATTCAGAAGTAATCCAGTCTATAACCCCCAAAAGGTCCACCCACCAGTATTCTACTTCCTCCAGCTAAGCTCCACCTCCTGAAGGTTCTGTACCCTCTCCACAGTGCCACCTGCTGGGCATTGAGTGTTCAAACACAGGGGCCTGTGGGGGACATTTCACACCCAAAGCATATCAGATACCAAACCCCAGAGAAGGAAGGCCACAGAGAGCATGAGGCCTGATGTGGAAGAAAGCAGGAGCTCTGGAGACCTGTGCTGAGCTAGAGAGATCTAGGTGGGCTGTAACGGGAGCCCATGTTTTCATACACTTTCTAACTTTCCACACTGAGTCCATCATTCTCCCAGGAGAGCTCGCCAGGGCCTGTGAGATGCCCTTCTGAGCCCTGTAAAACATCAGGTCTGATCACAGCTTCTGTCTCAAGGCAGCTGGTGATGGAGCACGTGCAGCTGGCCAAAGCAGCATCTCTGTGGGCACCTTCTGCCCCAGATGCTGTGAAACCAACAGATTTATTCCACTCCTGAGACTGGGTTTTGACAGCCACAGCCAGGAGATGCTAAACATGTTGGTTGGGATTTGGTTGCAGACAACAGAGGGCACATTGGGCCAGCAGGGACAGAAAAAGGCTTCTCAGAGAGAGCCAAGGGAACAACACAGGCAGGCAGGCAGGCAAGCAGACACACACACACACACACACACACACACACACACACACACACAAACACAAACACTTCAGAACCTTCATGCCACATAGCAGATTCAGGGCACAGAGAAGCCTCTGCCCCTCGAATGAGGAAGCAACCAGCAAACTAGGGAGTTGCCATCATGGGCACTAGTTCAAAAATCATGCCACCAAGGCCACCATGTGAAGGCCACCACAGTAGAGCCATAAGGGTAGACTGCTACCATGGCACCAGTACCCAGTACCATCCCTACTAAGGTCCACACAGCCTACCTCTCCACCCTTCAAAGTCAGGCACAAAAACAATGGAACTTCTGCTAAGGCTTCTTCCAGAAAGTGATCCTGGCTTCACCTCATTCCCACCAAGTA
Source organism: Rattus rattus (assembly GCF_011064425.1). Lineage (NCBI taxonomy): Eukaryota > Metazoa > Chordata > Mammalia > Rodentia > Muridae > Rattus > Rattus rattus. The sequence goes on from NC_046169.1 coordinate 28,348,121, forward strand.
CACCAAGGCCAAGACGTCTACAATAGTGATGTTAACACCATCAGAAAAGAGCAGGCCATCCTCTTAAGTCTATGGAATGCAAGTATGCTGGTTTAGTAGAATAGTTATTAGTTTGACACACTCTAGAGTTATCTGAGAAGAAGAGAGGCTCAAGGAAGGATTGTCTACATCAGGTTGGCCTGCAGACATTGTCTATAGGACTTTATCTTGATTACATTAATTGATAAGCAAGGACCTAGCCCACTGTGGGTGGCACCATTCCCTAGGCAGGGGAACCTGAAATGTACAAGAATGGGAAATGGAGCTAGCACAACCAAATGAGTGACCATGTGTGCCTTCTTTGATCACTTGTTCTGTTGATGCATGTGACAGCAATGTGACCAGCTGGTCTCATGCGCCTGCCAGCATGCTTTTACCCACCATGGCCAACTTTTTCTCTGGAAGAAGGATGCAAAATAAATCCTTTCTCCCCTGAATTGCCTTTTCCAGGGTGTTTTATCAGAGCAACAGAACTGAGACTGATATAAACTAATATAAACTAAAACAAGTGAGCCCTACCCTGTCACTATGAGAGTACCACATGTCTGAGAATTGGGGGGGGTGTCAGGGGGGCAGAGAGAGAAAGTCAGGTCCAAGAAATGAAAAAAGGGGACTAAGCCCCAGCTCCTAGATCCAACCATGCCCAATGCCAGAGCACTAAACTTTTTCTTACGTCAACCAAAAGGGAAGACGTTTGGCTCTCTCTTAGTTTCCCTTTTCCTACAACCAAGTCATTCTGAGACTATGACCCCAGGGCCAGAGACTTAATCTTAAATATGAGATTCTATCCAGTGTGAATCAGAGAACATACACTCTATCCCTGGGTGAGTATTGCAGCAACAACGTAGAAACATTCCTCAAGGGCTGGAGAGATGGCTCAGTGGTTATGGGTACTGGCTGCTCTTGCCAAGGACCTGGGTTCAGTGGCAGCTCACATCTGTAACTCCAGCTCCAAGGGATCTTCACACACACACACACACACACACACACACACACACACACACACACACACAAATGCATACAATTAATTAAAAATAATGATAAATAATTTTTGAGACAAGGTTTCTCTGTGTAGCCCTGGCTGTCCTGGAACTTTAATCTGTAGACCAGGCTGGCCTTGAACTCATAGACAGCTGCCTGCCTCTGCCTCCTGTGTGCTTCGATTAAAGGACTGTGCCATCACCACCTGGCATTTAAAAAGGGGGGGGAGGGCTGGAGAGATGGCTCAGTGGTTAAGAGCACTGACTGCTCTTCCAGAGGTCCTGAGTTCAATTCCCAGCAACCACATGGTGGCTCACAACCATCTGTAAAGAGATCCGATACCCTCTTCTGGTGTGTCCGAAGACAGCTACAGTGTACTTATATGTAATAAATGAATAAATCTTTAAAAAAAATAAAAATAAAAAATAAAAAAAAATAAAAAATAAAAAATAAAGAAAGAAAGTGTGAAAATCTCACACTTCTCCCTTAGAATCAATGTGAAGCCCAGGTCTCTCTACTCATCATGTCTACTCCCCACTTCCCCTGTCAATCATCCTAAACTGCCCTCCCACCAAGTCTCAGGCTGGACCAAGACTCCAACTAGCTCAGTCCCCAGAAGGAATGTAGCAGGTCATTTGAGGGTACAGCAGGTCATTTGAGGGTCTGTCTTTCATCTTTCTATACCAGCTCCTCCCAGCACCCCTCCATTAACTTTTCTCTCGTTTTTTCCTTCTTTATATTTCTAAGATTCCAGGGTTTTTTTTCCTAACAAAAACCTCTCTCAAGAATCTATGCCCACGGAAACAGAACCACTAGGCTTATAAAAATAGCTACTTGAATGCACCGCAATAACAAATGTGGAATAACACAAAATCAACACCCAAAACTCCCGGGAATTCGCAGTAGCAGAACAGCCCAGAGCTTGAAGAAGGAGGAACGGGGAAAGAAAACTAAATTTCATCGTGCAGCAAGAGCTGAGTGCGCTTTGAGATTGCTTTCAGAAACCGGCAGCCACGTGACAGAAAACAGATTACACCTTCCTGAGCCCCACCCCCACCCCCACCCCAAGCATCTTCACCCTCTGTAGTCAAGTCCTTTAGAAGGAAAGAGGAAAAGACTGACACCCCAAAGTCAAATGAAATCAAGCCTGGTTTGGAAAGCAAATATGAGCGGGTGCACATTGCTCAGGCTGTGGGGATGTCCTCGGGATAATTAGGTCCTTGGGGTGACCGCACCTGTTTCCTCGGGACTAGGGCAGGAGAGCTAAAAGCAGTCACGGCTGTCAGCGTGTTTACCTTGCAACATCCATGCGGCATCCACTGTGCCCACAAGGATGCTCAGGACACAGGATGCAGAAAAGAGCCCAGAGCAATGAGTTACCCTGCAGAGGTTGCCACCAAGGGAACACTGGTACAAAATAGTCATCACTGGCTCGCAGACTGAGAAAGAGAATGTGGCTCAGTGGTAGAGCCTAGAGTCCCCCAATGAGGGGCTGTGGGCGTGGCTCAGTGGTAGAACCCCTGCCTAGAATCCCCCAATGAGGGGCTGTGGGCGTGGCTCAGTGGTAGAACCCCTGCCTAGAATCCCCCAATGAGGGGCTGGGGGCGTAGCTCAGTGGTAGAACCCCTGCCTAGAATCCCCCAGTGAGGGGCTGGGGGTGTGGCTCAGTGGTAGAGCCCCTGCCTAGAATCCCCCAGTGAGGGGCTGGGGGCGTGACTCAGTGGTAGAACCCCTGCCTAGAATCCCCCAGTGAGGGGCTAGGGGCGTGGCTCAGTGGTAGAGCCCCTGCCTAGAATCCCCCAGTGAGGGGCTGGGGGCGTGACTCAGTGGTAGAACCCTGCCAGAATCCCCCAGTGAGGGGGCTGGGGCGTGGCTCAGTGGTAGAGCCCCTGCCCAGAATCCCCCAGTGAGGGCTGGGGGCGTGGCTCAGTGGCAGAGCCCCTGCCCAGAATCCCCCAGTGAGGGGCTGGGGGCATGGCTCAGTGGTAGAGCCCTGCCTAGAATCCCCAGTGAGGGACTGGGGGTGTGGCCCAGTGGTAGAGCCCCTGCCTAAAACCCCCAAGTGGGGGGTGGGGTGTGGCTCAGTGGTAGAGCCCCTGCCTAGAATCCCCCAGAGAGGGGCTGGGATTGCAGCTCAATGGTGAGTGCTTGCTCAGAATGTACAAGGTCCGAAGTTCATACCCAGCACCACATAGGAAGAAAAGGAATCTCTGAGGTCATGCCAATGAAGGAGATGAGCAGGACACTGGGAGACAGAGCATCAGACTCACTGGGTTTGAGCGATCCGGAAGAGCCTATCTGAGGTGGTGATGTCAAGGTATGGGCTGAGGGATAAGTGGGAAGCTGGGGGGCAGCGGCGACATCAAATCCCGCAAAGGTCGTGTGCAACGGTAGTCACAAATTCTGAACAGTTTCCCACCAGGAGCATCTGCTGCTCTCTGTCTGGGTTTCCTACCCAAAAGCACACAGGTCTGGCCAGTTGCTTAGACATCCCAAGCCCTAACTGTCTTCTCCCTCCCCTTCTCCATTTCCTGTTCCTTATCATGGTGCCTGCCATTACCCACAATGCACTACTGCACTTAAGTCTATGTCTCAGCATATGGGGATGCAAACTCAATGGCCATGTAAAGATGATGAGTAAGGGAAGGATCCTCTCAACCCCCCAAGGCCAAGATTTGGGCTTTCCAAATGGAAGAGAAGCCATGCTGGAACACAAGGCTGGTCATAGGACACATCAGCCAGGAACGGGCAGGTCTGTACTTCTGTAGCTACCTTCACGAGAGCAGGACTCCTCTGAAGAAAGCAGAGGCAGGATACACTGTTAGCATACATAGGTGGGAGGTAAGACCCAGCTCCCTCTTTGGGAGAACTCAGGAGCCCCAAGTATCCACCAGTAGATGAATCGACAATCAGAGCATGGCCCATGCTGACAGGAAGTACTATCCACCCATTAACATGAAGGAAGGACAGTTGTCTGGTACATGGAGCTGAGCCCCAAGTGTTCCGTTAGGTCCCCACACCCCACAGCTACTCTCATAGGAGACATCTCAACCAGAGCGAACCTAGGAGAGATGCAGACAGTAGCCATTGAAGGCTGGGGGGAGGGACTGCTTGTCAACTCAACAGGATCTGGAATCTTCTTAGGAAGTAAGACTCTAGACACATTTGTGGGGTTTTCTAGACCAGGCTAGCTAAGGAGGGCAGCCCCATCTTGAGTGTGGGCAGTGCCATCCTATGGGCTGGGGTCCTGGACTGAATGAAATGGAGACAGTGCTCTGAGCCACCAGCATCCGTCTCTTTCAGCTTCCTGACTATGGATACAATGTAACCAACTGTATCCCACTCCTACCGCCATGCCTTCCCCATCATGGTGGACTGTATCCTTCAGACCCTTGATCTAAAATAAAACCCTTCTTTCCCAAAGTGGCTTGTGCAATATATTTTGTCACAGCAACAGTGACAGTGACAAACACAGGCGGTGTCAACATAGCACAGCAACCAAACACAAATGCCACTCCCTCCGCTCCTCTGATGATCTGAAGCTGTTATTTCTCATTACATAAATTCACCTCCGATATAGACAGAACCTGCCTCGGTAGAAGGCAGGGCAGCCGATCAAAACTTGGAGAGGTCAGGCCGTTGGCAAGGTCAGCAGAGATGGAGAGAAGGGATTAGGCTGAGGTGGCCCTACGGGCTCACTGTCTATCCTTGCCAGGTCCAGCTTTGGCAGAACACTTTGTGCAAGGCTGCCCTGAGATGAGTTCCCTATAAACCTCTTTTAACATAGGTAAGAAACAAGGCCACCTAGAGGCCAACCCCCAACCATTGACAGGAAGATACAGCCTCCTGAGTCTGAGACCCGTCCTTGAGAATTAGCCTGGTGTGAGGCACCTGAGGGGCATCCATCTACCCACCCCACCTGACCACAGGCTCTGGGAACAGGCCACAGAGAACATTAGAGGGGGGCATCTGTCCACCCTCCCCTCATAGGCCCCACCCTCACCATGACAGCTCCCACCTACATCAGAGCCTCAGGTGACATGCAGGAGTAATATTCTCCTCGAGGAAACAGAGTTCATTCTAAGATATTTTCTGATACCTTAGACAATACACAGGGCCTTCTTATAAACCATGCAAGGAACAACCGACCCCTCTGGGGACTAAAGGAACCCCTTGGATTATGGCTCCTGAGCCTCCCACAACAGCCACATACTCTGTCACATCTGGGCTTGGCCTGTTGGAATTTCCAGTCCTAGATTAACACGTTGAGCAAACACAGCGACAATCGGAGATGTCTGTTTGGGACCATCAGACCCTCCACGTTCTGAACCATCAGACCCAACCACCCATCAGACAAACCAGGAGACCGAGGTATCTAGCCTTCTCCAGACTAGAATTTGTCATACCAAAGTAATGTCCATAGGGAAGGTCTGCTCTGGAGTGAGAGAACGCGCAAAGTCCAATGTTATACACGCACAAGGACGCCATCTGGCAACCCACCATTCTGCTAACTTTAAAACTGAACACACACACACACACACACACACACACACACACACACACACAAAGTTCTGCTCACGAGGTGGCAGAATCAAAAATAACACCTCGCCAGACCCAGACACACAAAAGAACAACAGAACAATTTTACCGAATACTTCAATTAATTAATTGCCCAGAGAAGCCAAGCTCTTGTCCCCAGGAGTGGCTTGGGAGCTATTTATATATTTATGGTGGGGAAGCATGCAGGGTGCAGACTCTAAACGCTAACCCTGTCCCAATATTTACAGAGTGTTCCTGCCTGTCTTGGCGGACAGGTGTCAATTCTATATTTGTGACAAACTTTCTCCCGATGCCAGTTTATAATTTGTCTAATCAGGAGGTGTTTATAGCCGAGAGCTCATCTGGAAAATTCCATGAGCTGAAATGCTCTTCAGCAGATCCCTTCTGGGGTTTGGGGGAAAGAAGGAATTTAGAAAAGTTGTTTTCAAAATGATCTCCTGGCCAGGCAGGGTGGCAGGGTTTCAATCCAAATGAGGCAGAGGCTGGAGGATCTCTGTGGGTTCGAGACCAACCTGGTCTCCATAAATGAGTTCCAGGACAGCCGGGACTATGTAGAGAGACCCTGTCTCAAAAACAAAACAAAAACAAAAACAAAACAAAACAAAAATTCAAAACAATAACCAAAAAGTAAAGTCTCCTTTTAAGCCAAGCATGGTGGCTCACACCTATCATTCCAGCACTTGGGAGGTGGACACCAAAGGGTCAAATGTTGAAGCTCATTCCTCAGCTTTAGAGTGGGATTGAGGCTAGCCTGGGTTATCTCAAAATAAATGATAGGTGGGAGGGTTGCAAGCTTTTCTTTCCTTTATTACTTCTTGGTTCAGAGACTGTTTTCAAACTCTGTCATGGTCCCCTGGAGTTTAAATAATGGCCGAGGCCAGAGACTGGCAGGGCATGCCCTGGTTCTCAGCACGTGAGGCCAACTCTATGGAGTGTTTCTTTGGGAGGAGAGGCAAGTCACAGCACTAAAAAAGAAGAAATCAAGAATCCCTTTCCCGACAAAAACAAGAGCTGCATTGATTGGGTCCCTACGTTTCCTTATGGAGAACACTGTGCCCACGTTTTCCTACATGGACCGTCCTAGATGGCTTCTCAGCTGCTGTGCTAAAACACTGGCCAAAGCTACTTGGGGAGGAAAGTTTATCTGGCTTACAGCTCACGGTCCATTATAAAGGGAAGTCAGGACAGGAACTCAAGGCAGAGACTAGAGGCAGGGGCTGAAGCAGAGACCATGGACTGAAGCAGAGAGCATGGAGGAATGCTGCTTACTAGCCTTGCTCCCCATGGCTTACTCTGACCATTTTCATGCACAACCCAGGACCACTGGCCCAGGGGTGGCACTGCCCACACTGAGCTGGCCTTTCCACCATTAACACTCAAGCCAATGGAGGGCACATGGCCCAACTGACACCTGGGTAAAGACCCTGGCCTCACAACTGTGAGGGAATGTATTGTAGGTCTTTGGCAGTTTACTGTGACAGCCACAGAAATTTTACACACACACCACATACCACACACACACACACATACACACACACACACACACACACACACACACACACACACACACAACAACACACACACAAACACACACACACACACCACACACACCCCACAAAACCACACACACAACACACCACACACACACACACACACACAAACACACACACACACACACACACACAAAACACACACACACAACACACACCAACACACACACACACACACACACACACACACATACACCACACACACAACACACACACACACATACCACACACACACACATACCACACACACACACACACCATACCACACACACACACCCCACACACACACACTCACAACACACACACACACACCACACACACACCACACACACACCAACACACACCACACACACACACACACACACACACACACACACACGGGTTGGAAAGAGAATCAACTGTCGCATGAGCAAGCCAAATGTAGTTTCTATGCCAAGCACAGGAACACTGGCTGACAAATCCAGGAGAACAGCAAGTTCAAGGCCAACCTGGGTTACAGAGAGACTTCCAGGCCAGCCTGGGCCAGCTAGAAAATGTCTGTCTTAAAAACAAAGCAGATCATAGTGGGTCCCAGCTCCAGAGTGTGGCAGAGTCTCTGGGTAAGCACATCTGAGAAGGCCAGGCAGTCTCCCAGTTCCCATAGCCAATGCTGCAGTGAGGGAACCCAGGCTGGCATCAGCCTGGATCTCGGCCACACAGACAGACCATGCCTCCTGGATATCACGGTAATGGCCACTTCCTTCTGCCCTGCAGATAAGATTTCCTTAAAAAAAAACTTCTACAATGAGCCGTTCACAACAGAAAGCAACAGGCCTAGAGGGATAGCCCAAAAGATTAGAGCGTTCTCCTAGGGAATCTGAGTTTGATTCCCAGCACACACATGGCAGCTAACAGCCACCTGAAACTCAGTCCCAGGAGAGCTGATAGCCTCCTGGCCTGTGTGGACACCATGCACATGGTGCACAGACGTATATGCAGGCAAATACTCATGTATGCAAAATAAAAATAAACTTATAAATAAATAATTGGTGATAAATATCTGTAAGATAGACATCTACTAGGTGGATGACAAGTAGGTAGATAAATAGACGGACAGACAGGCAGACAGACAGATAATAGGTAAAGATAGATAAATAGACAGACAGACAGGCAGGCAGACAGATAGATAATAGGTAGAGATAGATAGATAGATAATAGGTAATAGGTAGAAATAGATAGATAGATAGATAGATAGATAGATAGATAGATAGATAGATAGATATAGATAGACAGATAATAATAATAGGTAGAGATAGATAGATAGATAATATAGAAATAGATAAGAGGTAGAAATAGATAGATAGATAGATAGATAGATAGATAATATAAATAGATAGATAGATGGATAGATAGATAGATAGATAGATAATAGATAGATAAATAGATAGAGAGATAAGAGAGAGAGAGAGAGATAGATAGATAGATAGATAGATAGATAGATAGATAATAGGTAGAAATAGATAGACAGATAGATAGATAGATAGATGATAAATAATAGGTAGAAATAGATAATAAGTAGAGATAGATAGATAGATAGATAGATAGATAGATAGATAGATAGATAGATGATGGATAGATAGGTAGGTAAGTAGGTAGATAACTGATTGACAAACATGAGAGAAAGAGAGAAGAGACAGGAGGATGAATGACAGACAGTTCTGCTGTCCAGCCCTAGTTGTTTCTCTTCTGGCTGGCTCACCCATCCGCAGGCCACAGAAGTGCCCCTCCGAAGCCAGTGGCCTGCTTCAGCCCTCCCTGTCATTGTGAATAGACCCTGGTGGCTTCACAGGCAGGCAAGAAGCATCTGCAACCAATACCACACAGTCCCTGAGCCCTGAAGTGCAAAAGAAGACAGCAGACCAGGAATCTGAGTCCAAGAAGGTTCTGCTTGGCCCAACCCCAGCAAAGCTCCACCTTCCAAGGCTCAGAGACCAAGCGACAGGGAGAGGGTTTCTGAGCCACTGGCTTTGTGGAGGTCAGACACCGATGTCGAGGTCTCCTGCTCCTGCTGTCTTAGTTGGGACCACCCAATAACATCTCATTGTCTGATATAACTAAAACACATAAAGCAGGAAGAAAATGAGGGAGAAGTTCAGAATTAGTGCAGGGTAGGGCAAGCCACCACCAGAAATGCGTGGTAAGAGATGGAGGGTAAATTCAGTTCTGGGCATCCTGGCAGCCAAGGAGACAAAGGAAAAACTTCCCAGACCCTGGGTTTTCCTAAATACAGGGACTCAATGTAGCAAGGCAGGGGGGTTCCCCACAATCTGAGATGTAGTAGAACTTCCATAAGAGTTTAAGGTGAGGATTTGGGATTTAGCTCAGTGGGAGCACTTGCCAGCTGGGTTGGGTCCCCAGCTCCGAAAAAAAAAAAAGAAAAAAAAAAAAAAGAGTTTAAGGTGGAGGGGGAATCATCTAATTGCATGCGCAAAATCACTTCCACCACGATGCAATGTTCTGCCTGCCTCTTTGGACTTTTGTAAGATGATTGGCAGGGGGTAGATTTTGACTTAACTATCTGAGAGCATCATCAGCCTCCCCAAGGTCACGGCGAGTCCTTTAATATTCAGATCATTCTATTTTAGATCATCCATTAAGTGGGCAGCAGGCACTTTCCCATCCTTCAAGCACTCACTGCTCCTCCCCTGTATGCCCCTCCTGCATCTATGGGTTTGCTGTGGTTCCGGCCACAGCAATCCCTTCCTGTCAGCCTCCGTTCCTCGCCACACTCAGCATCTTGCTCTCTGGTCTGCACTGAGTTTACAGCTCCATCGAATCTGTGGTTCCTGCCCAGTCCTTCAGACAGGAGTAGATAAAAGGGAAGGGCAGATGCTACCTTCTGTCCTTGACCAGAGAGATCTCACAGGGACATGGGTCTATGCTTGCAGTTTCTGTCATCCTGTAGAGAGTGGGACAGTACTACTGTAGACATCTATCGGACAGAAGCACCGTACAGTGACAAGCCAGCCCCAAACAATGGTTGTCCGTCTCTGAACAGCTGTGCTGACCCCAGCCCCCGAGGCTGAGAACATTATGCAAGAACTGACACAAACTTACTCCTGAGTTTTTTTACGCTGTGATATTTTTGAATGCCAAGCAATGTCCCAGAAGAAATTCCAGTCATATTCAGATTGTTGCTACAGGGGGTCCTGAACCTATAAAGAAGCTTGGGTTTATTCCCTTAGTCCCTTTGACTGCCAGGATTCCAAGGACTCAACTAACAGTCAACTAACTGCTTACATATATTTCTGGTGCTGCTTGTCCTACATGATACCCCAATACAGACAGAAATGTCTGAAGTTCCTTCTCCCTTATGTTACCTGCATCACAGTAATAAAGAACTGACCAACACACCTAGATACCTCAATCTGGCGCCTATCTAATGCAGCTGTCCCAAGAGCATCTTTATGGGGTTCCCCCAATAGAGTAGCTTCCGTTCTCTGAAGCCCCCAGAGAGCCCTGTGAGTCAGCTGTATTTTTCTGACTTGTATGGCCCCTTCTGCTCATCAGCATGCTCTTCCGGGACATGTGCCGTGTAACCTGTCAGCACTGTTCCTTTTCAGAGCTGTATTGTATTCCATCATCTGAACAAACCACATTTTGCTGATGCACTTCTTAGTGGGTGGATATCTGGGGTTTCCCCATCATTTGGTGACGGTAAACAGAGCTGCTGTGAGTGTTTTTGGATAGATTTTTGTTTGGGCATGTGTTTATAATTCATCGCATTGCAAACCTAGGCATGACATTACTGGCTAGTTCTAAATTTAAAAAAAAAAAAATGCCAGCTTTGCAAGATGCAACAGCACCCCACTCCCATCCTCTCTTGGGTGCAGATCAGGAAACATATGGATTCCTCAAGCTTCACCAGCCGCCCTGGGTGGCCCAGCTGGAACAGCTCACACTGACCTTTCTGTGATTTTATAGTCACAGTCCTGGTCCAAGACCAAACCTGAGTCATAGCTGACAGTGAGAATGAGGGGTTGAATGACACCTCCCTCTCCCCCACCCTGAATGCCAGGCCTTGGGCGTTTGAGATTTTTATCTTTTTCTTTTTTCAATTTCATTTCTGCATGAGAAACTGAGACATCATTTAGCGAGCGCGACGGGTCTCCCAGAAGGAAAATAGTTCTAAAAGTTCCATGGAAGGACCAAGTGTCAAGATCTATACAAAACACTAAAATAGGCCTTTTTCCTCTCTTGCTGGGAAGAAGACTAGAAAGGAGCTTGCTTTTTTTTTTTAACAGTTATTTAAATAACAAATGTGTCAGTCACCGTGGCACAAGTCATTAATCTCAGCACTCAGGAGCCATAGGCAGGTCTCTGTGAGTTTGAGGTCAACTTGATCTGCACAGTGAGTTCCAGGACAGCCAGGGCTGCAGAGTAAGACCCTTCCCCCACCCCAAATTTTTTTTAAAAAAACATAACAAAAGCACAGAGCACAAAGATTTTTTAAAATACAGGATTAGTTAAGTCACCTCCTGCCCTTGCCCCTTTCCCAGGAGGAAAACCGCCAATGTCAGCGCCACAGGAACTCTTAGGGCCTCACGCATGCGCGCGTGTACCTGCCCAGTTCTCTGTGGCTTTTCTCCTCATTATCTAACCAGGATGGACTCTCCACAGACAGGACAGACCACTGCTACAGCGTCTACAAAGAACGAGGCTGTCTCAGTAGGATGCTCGATGCAACCATTTTGATAGCCACGGCCCAGGAGTGTGACATCGAAGGAAATGGAGCCTTAGAATGAAGAGCAGAGCTCTGGGGTTGGAGCCCCGGCCTCATGAACATAAGGGAAGCACCTACCACTGAGCCACACGGCTCTAAGAGGGCGCTTTTCATCCGACTCCAAAGCTCAGAGAGGCTCAACTCTTAAATACTGACATACATATCCCGCGCCCCCTCCCCTTTTTTTTTTCAAGACAGGGTTTCTCTATGTAGCCCCGTCTGTCCTGGAACTTGCTCTATAGACCAGGCTAGCCTCGAACTCAGAGATATGCTTGCCTCTGCCTCCCCAGTGATGGGATTAAAGGCGTGTGCCACTACTGCCCAGCTGACACCCTATTCTTTTTCTTTTTCTTTTTTTTTTTTTTTTTTTTTTTCCCGGAGCTGGGGACCAAGCCAGGGGCCTTGCGCCTAGGCAAGCGCCTACCACTGAGCTAAATCCCCAACCCCTATTCTTTAAATAGGGAAACTGAAGCTCAGAGAGATGAATGCAAGCAGCTGAACTGCATTCAGACCCCTCTCACCGGGGTTTGAGGTTTGCCGGTAGCTGGCTCTCTGCCCATCTCATCCCTGAACTCCAGGTGCCTAGAACATGTTGTTTGATGGTCCAGCTCTGACATCCGCATCTGTCGCTGTGACCTTGTTGGAGCTGATCCAGCCCTATGCCGCTAATTACAGTCCAGCCGGAGTCCTTCCTTCCTGATGGAAGCCAGCCTGTCATTATGCCTCCTCACAGTGACAAGCTGGGGTGTCCTGGTAGCTTCTGTGAAGTGTTGTGGTGCAGGTAATCTCCAGCTTGGGAAGGCCAGAATCACAGCCTGAGGCCTACCACCAGTTCCCAACTACAGTGACCACATCCCTGGGGACAGCCTCCACCCCTACCCTGGCCCAGAAAACGATTCATGACTCCTTTCCTTGAAGACTAATCAAAGTGAGTTGAGAGTGAGTGAATTGAATGAATGAATGAATGAATGAATGAATGAATGAATGAATGAATGAATGAGCGAGCAGATGAGGAGGCAGTTAGGATGATTTCAGAACAAGGCTAAAATCACACCTGGAAGTAACAACTGTCACCTAAAAAGCACTACTGAGAACCAGCTTCGCTTTCCGTAGGGAGACACGGTATTCTCATAGAACCAGCGATTGTGTTATTTTTCATGAAATCAACACCATTTGCATCCAGGATACAAAGACAAAGCCCACAGAGCAGACTCTACTAAGGGACAACGGCTGCTGAGTCCCAGAGACAAGGATGGAGTGTCTCCACGCTCTCACGCATGACCACAGGGGGCTCACAGGGAAGGAATAGATGAGAATGGAATAGAACCCCTGCTTCACACCCTGCTGTCAGACCCTGGAGCATCCCCTGCTTCTTGGGCCTCCCAGCAAAAAAGGACAGAAAGGGGCTCTGCTCCCGGCAGAGTACCATCCCTGGAACTCCCCCTTCTGCTCTAGGCTCTCCAGGATGGGGATAAAGACACCCTTGCCCCCCCATCAGCCTCCTTCCCCCATTACTGACCCCCCCAAGCTTTCTCCACCACTCACTCGACCCCCTTCCCTAACAGAAGTCACCCCTGCATACCCTTCTCCACAACAAACGTGCGCATGCGCATGCGCAAGCACATGGGCGCGCTTGCAATCTACTTAAATTGCAAACATTTGCTTTGTGTCGTTTGGTGAACTTAGCACATGAAGGGAGCCCAGCTACAGTGCCCCTTTTCCCAGCCTGAGTTAATTTAGAAAGAGTATCTCCTGAACCTGAGGAGAAGAATTATTGTAGGGTCAGAGAGGTCCTAGAACCCCAGACACAAAGCTGAGCGGGTTCAATTTAAGCCCTGGAAAGGATCTCCATCCACAACCCCAGAGCTACAGAAGGGGACCCCTCCCCCAGCACCATCCCAACTCCCCCTCAAAGTAGGGAGCTCCCAAGGGTTTCACAGCTCCATAACATCCAAGTCCCTCAAACACGGTGGAATACGATTCAGCCCTGAAGAGGAGACACTGACACTTTAAAGGGGAGGTGACCCCTTTAAAGGGGAGTAGCACTGTGTGGCTACTGGGCCAACTTTTTACACTTGGTGTTTGTTGTATTGTACAGATTGCAGCTTCATGTAGCACTAGAGTTCCCTTCCGCAGCCCTGTGGATGCAGAGTGAGTTCAAGGCAAACCGAAGGAACTCTATGGCCTAGTTACACTGCCGTTGCTATGATAAAACACCTAAAGCAACTTTGGGGAGGAAAGGATGTTGGGACATCCTTTCATCTGTTCAGACCTAGGACAAAGAGCTGAGGGGGCGGATTTAACAAACCAAAGCGGACCTGGCCTCCGGGTTCTCCCAGCATCCCTCAGTCCCTACCTGGCAGACTCCACCCTCTGCCCTGGACTTTCCAGCCCCCGACCCCAAAAGCTCCGCCCTATAAAATCCAGTCATTTTGGCCTCCCCCTCCCCCTTCTCTCTCCCAGTGTGTGCCCACTCTTTCTCTCTTTCTCTTCTCCCCCTCTGTCTCCCTCCCTGTGGTGACTCCCCTGGCCTCCTTCCTTGGGACCATCGAACTCGAGGCTTCCCAATAAACCTGCCTTTGTCTACTCTAATCTGGCTTGAATCGGCTCACTTCACTGGTGGAAAATAACACATCAAAGAGTTCCCTTGTCTTAAGATTCTAGGTCACGCTCCATCATTTCAGGGGAAGTCAAGGCAGGAACTTAAGCAGCCAATCACATCACACCACAGTCAAGCGCAGAGGAAATAAACACACCCTTGCTTACTTCTAACTAACCTTTCCCTCTTAGACTTCCTAGCAAATAGTGCTGCTCCCCGTGGGCTGGGTCACTTAAGACAATCGCCTACAGAAGTATGCACAGACCAACCTGATCTAGACACAACCTCGCTGAGACTCTCTTTCTCAGGTGGTCTAGGTTGTAACAAGTTAACAATTAAAACTAAACGGGGTTGGGGATTTAATGATGAAAAAAAAAAAAAAGTGTGCCTGGGTTCGGTCCTCAGCTGTGCACACAATGTGTGTGTGTGTGTGTGTGTGTGTGTGTACAAACAGATGTGCATGGGCCAGCATGTAACTGCTTGAGTGAAGCAGAGTGCATCATGGGAGC